>NC_142945.1:4230374-4280374 GCF_046866305.1 Octopus bimaculoides | reverse complement strand
TGTGAGTGGATTTAGTAGACAGAAAATGTAAAGAAGCCCATCATATATATATATATATATATATATATATATATATATATATATATATATATATATATATATATATATATATAAATATATATATATACAACCAATGCTGGTGTGTTTACATCACTGTAACTTAGTGGTTTGACAGGAGAGACCAATAGAATAAGCACCAAGCTTGAGAAGAATAAGTCAAGGGGTAAATTTCTTTGACTAAAAGGCAGTGCTCCAGCATGGCCACAGTCAAATGACTGAAACAAGTAAAAGAAAGTCAGTATTGACTCGGTAATACCAAAGAATTGTTCCAAAATGTCTAACACTGTTACTGCTGTGATTTCTCATTTATGCCATTAACCAATCAATATTTAATTAAACCATTATTTTGTTTCTCTTTTACTTCTCAGGGAGCAGAAAATAGACTGGCAGGCTACGGCTACAGTTTTATTCTGGATTATTCTTCAACTAATTTCATTCCAATTAATGTTTCCAATTTCCATGACTTTTGCATTCGCCAAAAACAGTCCAGTATTTTTTGGACTCTGCTTCATACCTGCTCTAATAGAAATAATAATATTACTGACTATTATCAAAATGGAAATTCCAAAACAAAGCAAGGCTGTTCTTGAAGGTGCCATCATTGGATATTTTTCCCATTTCTTTGCAACGTTCTTTGAGAATTATTTAAATGCATTTCCTTTACATAAGAAATCTAATGTAGTGTTAATATTTATTTCACTGCAGCCTTTCCTCTCTTTAATATTGAACAAACTTTTCCTCGGAATTTTATTGCCAGCTGTACAAATCGTGGCGGTGTTGATATTAACCATCGGAGCTCTCGGCATCTTATTCATCACTGGATCTACTACACACCTGAATCAGATGGATGTTACCATGGGGCTGGCAGTGGTCGTACTTTTTATCTGCCGTAACATTGCTATGAAACACATTTATCTAGAAAACATAAATTTACACACTCGCTGCAACACCAAAATCATATCATTCCTCGTCATATCATTTCTTTTAGTGGGCATTATCGGATCAGCTTACAATCCTAGTATGAAGCTTGATTTCTTTAAGACCCTGCTAGCCACTTCTGTACATACTGTGTTTACGATTCTAATGCTGACAAATTTTCTTAAGAAATACACCACTGTCATGGTGGCTATCTTTTCTATGTTGTCTCAATTCCTCTGCCAAAATGAAGTCAAGGATATTCTACTATTATTCCGAAATGTCAAGTTGTTCCTCTTGGTGTCACTATGTGTTTGCAGTGTGGTTATTTACATCATGTCAACTTATAAATTTACAGAACAGAGTGAATTTACAGGTAATTATTATTGTTGTTTTTATCATCATCATCATCGTCATCATATTATTATCATTATTATTATTATTATTATTATTATTATCATTCAGTAGTTTTATTTTTATAACGTGCTTTCACTTCACTACCGAGCGCAGCTCTGTGCGCCTTGGGTATGTGCTGTGGTTTGCTGTGGTGCTCTTATGGTTACTCTATTGAAAGTGTTTTGCGTAGGATGTGTGCAGTGCCCAGTAGTGCAATTTTCTGTATGTTATATATATTTGTAAGTCCTGGTGTTTTTGTTATGTATTTGCCTGAATATTTTTTTATTATACCTAAGGCACCTACTATGATAGGAATTGTTTCTGTTTTTAGATTCCACATTCGAGTTACCTCTATTATTATTATTATTATTATTATTATTATTATTATTATTATTATCATCATTTATGGTTTCCTTTCATCAGCTACCTTAGTATCGGGCATCCTCCGGAGGCCAAGAGTAGCAAGGGCACTTTTGTTTTGCTATGCATGCTAAAATTATCACCACATTTATTCCATTTTAGATAGAGTAATCCTTGGTATATCAAGTGATGTATATGTATGTATGTGTGTGTGTGCATGTGTGTGTGTGTGTGGGGGGGTGTTTGTCTGTGTTGTGTTTTATCTTCTACCACCACTTGACGACCAGTCTTAGTTTGTTTAGGTCACTATAACTTAGTAGTTCAACAAAAGAAACTGATAGAATAAGTACCAGACTTACAAAAGAAAAAAATGTACGAAGGTTGACTTGTTTGACTAAGACCCTTGAAGGCTGTGCCTCATCATGACTACAGTCCAATGATTGAAAGCAGTAAAAGAAAGTAAAAGAAAATGTGTATGCTGTATATTATGTTATATGATTATCGTCAATGATTTATCACCGATGTATTATAAATGTTATTTGGATTGCTTTTTCTATGTTTTGTTATCTTTATTAAATGTTCACTTGTTTCTATTCGCAGTTCGACCAAATGATCGGTACACACGCTTGGAATTCACAGTGTTTATAGTGATTATACTTGCTCTGTTTTTCTACTTTCTTCCACTGAAAGTCAGTTCTCGTGACATAAAGAACTTCAAACACTTTGGATTCAATTCAGTTTTGCGAATATTTTAAACACCTCCACTCCAGTGAAAAAAAGAAGGGAAAAAAATGGGAAATTGGACTACATTACATTAAGGTGTTACTGAGGGAAAAAAAAAAACTATGGCAATAACGATGATGTTGATGATGATGATGATGATGATGATGATGATGATGATGATGATGATGATATATTAATACTTTCTAAATTTTGGCTCAAGGTCAGCTGTTTGATGGGAGGAAGCAAGTCAATTACATCAATACCAATACATTACTGGTACTTTATTTCATAGGCTGCCTGAAAGGGGTTGATAAAATAAAATACCAGTAAAATTGACTCCTCCTACTCATCATCATCATCATCATCATCATCTCTAATATTGGAACAAGGCCAGAAATTTGGGATGAGGATTTAGCCAGTTATAATGCACTCCCAGCCCCAAGCACATCACTGGTACTTCATTTTATTAAGTCCAGAAAAATGAAAAAAAAACAGCATTAAGCCCAGTTGTGTTTGATCTCAGATTCTGTTTTTATATCCCGTAACTTAGTGGATTGACAAATAAAGATGAAGAAAAAATAAGTACCTGTGTGAAGTACTGGGGATGGTACCATCAGCTAAAATGTCTAAAGGTGAAACTCCAGTTTGGCCACAGTTCATTGAGGGGGAAAAAGTACAAAAATAGCTTGGTATATTTATGTGTATATATCTAAAGTGTGTATAAGTGCATATAGGTGTGTGTAACAAAATATTTATATGAATGTATATGTATATATATATACAGATGTATGTATATATAAATGTATCTGTATATATGTATACACAGAGGTCTGTATATAGCAAAACATTTGTGTGTGTGTATGTGTGTGAGAAGATATCTATCTATCTATCTATCTATCTATCAATCTATCTACATGTCTGTCTGTCTGTCTGTCTGTATGTATGTATGTATGTATGTAGGGATGGGTGTGTGGTAAGTAGCTTGCTTACCAACCACATGGTTCCAGGCTCAGCCCCACTATGTGGCATCTTGAGTAAGTGTCTTCTACAATAGCTTCGGGCTGACCAATGCCTTGAGAGTGGATTTGTTAGATGGAAACTGAAAGAAGCCCGTTGTATATATGTACATATATGGGGGGGGGGCAACTTAACATTTCTGTAAAAGAGGCATATAGACTAAGTACCAGATTTTTAAAAAACAAGTCCTGGTGTCAATTTGTTCAACTAAACACTTTTTCAAGGTGGTACTCCAGCATGGCTGCTGTCCAATGATTGAAACAAGTAAAATAAAAAAATGAAAGATAAATGATATATATAATATATACATCCATTTTATACTCATGTACATGTGTGTGTATGAGAATAATATATACATTACAGAGAATGCCTTTTCAAAATCATTGTTATTTATTCATCTGGGCCAACATAAATTTAGGTTAATACTCTGTAGATAGTGCAGTTCACCTGGGTGTCTATTTGTCTGTGTGAGTGTATTTGTGTGTGTGTATTGGTGTGTGTGTGTGTTCTTTGCTTCACGTTTGTTTCCATCCTTATTTACCTGTCTATTCATTAGATTAATATTCTTAATAATGGAGAGGGGAGAAAAAAAAAGAAAAAAAGCAGACATCGACATTGGCTTGTAATGTCCTCATTTTCTCCTCTTTCTTTCACCTGAATATTAATTTAATGTCTGCATAAAGCATGGACAGAGAGTGGTTGATGCTGTGGTTCAGAAGTGTGCTTGGCAATCATGTTGATCTTTGGTTCAATCTAGTGCTACTCCACTTTGGTCAAATATCTTTTACTACAGTGACTGTGTTCTCTTAAGTTGGTCAATGCCAAGTGGCAAATGAAATTTGATTGATGGAAACTGTGTGGAAGCCTGCTGAATGTGTGTGTCTATATGTTCTTGCTGTTTTTTATCATAGTTTTTCTCCTTTTTTTTTTGGTTAAAATTTTTTTTTATCATTTATTCCAAGAATTTCTTCTCATATTTAATTTTATTATTTATTTCCCATAATTTCACTCTGGCTCATTTTCCAGTTGTGTCTTTGACTAATTGATCTTCCAGAGGGTAACATTATGGAATTTGGAACTCGTATGCTGGTACCATACAATCTTTTGATATGTGGGTGTTTGATGATAACATACAATGTGTTTGTGTAAGTATGTGCATACATACATACATATACATACATACATACAGACAGACAGATAGACAAACTAACAGACAGATAGATAGATGTATATATGCATGTAAAGCTAGCTAGATGTATGTATGTATGTATGTATGTATGTATGTATGTATATATATATATATATCTGCATGCACACACAAACACAGAAATGGAGGGTCAAAATGCATGTCACAAAAGGATTTTTATATTTTTTATATCTATTTATACAGTTTGTATATATATATATATATATATATATATATATATATATATTTTGAAATCAAAAAAATTAATAAAAATTACTGAGGTTGATTTATTTCTAGTGGTTTGTTATTTATTTTTCTTCTTAACCCTTTTGTTACCATATTTCTGTTGAGATGTTCTGTGCTTCTTTAATTCAAAACTTATGAAAACAAGACATTTGTACTACAGAGCCAGAGGTGGTTTCAGCTGGGTTGGTATCGAAAGGGTTAAGAATTGTTTCTCTATTATATATTTTAACCCCTTTGTTACCATATTTCTGTTGAGATGCTCTGTGTTTCTTTCAATTAATTTTAAATATAACAAAGAATTTAGTAAAATAATTTAGTTAACATTAAGCAAGTGTTAGGAACATAAATTGTGATTAAGGTTTGGTGGAAGATTTTAATTCAGAACTTTTGTACTACATAGCCAGAAGCAGTTTCAGCCAGGTTGGTATCAAAAGGTTAAACTAATTGTGAAAATAGTATCATACAATGAAATCTTATTTATTTTTGTTCATTCATTATTTGGATGAACTGGCAAAACCCATCAGGGCATCAAACAAAATGAGGTTTACTTTGCCTTTCATGGGGGTTGATAAATTAAGTACCAGTGAAACACTGGGGTCGATGCAACTGACTAGTCCCCTCCCGCCAGATTTGAGGCCTTGCGCCTCCAGAAGAAAGGATTATCATTATTAAAGGCGGCAGGAGCTGGTAGAGTCGTAAGAATGCCGGGCAAAATGGTTAGTAGTATTTTATCTGTTGCTACATTCTGAGTTCAAATTCTGCCAAGGTCGACTTTGCCTTTCATCCTTTCAGGGTCAATAAATTAAGTATCATTTTTAACATTGGGGTCGATGTAATTGCCTATGCTCACCCCTGCCTAAATTTCAGACCTTGTGCATCCAGAAGAAAGGATTATTATTACTAAGGGGGTGAGCCGGCACAATTGTTAGCACACTGGACGTATATACACACTGGATGTATATACACACTGACATTACCAATCCAGCGAAGCATGTTAGCTTCATTTCTTTCAAGCCTTTACAAATCTTCTGTAGTCAAAAGCCATGTTTCGCACCTGTACATACACAGGTATCATGCAATCTGCCTTACACTCTGAAGGTGTGGCCCTTACTTACCGACAAAGGTAGAAGCTCTCTGAAATTTACCCAGCCTCTTACCCCCTCTTATCCTAGTAACTACTCTCAGAACTCCCCCCACCCACCGACTTCTAATTTGGTCTCCTAGGTAACAGAAGCTGTCTACTACTTTTAACGATCCACCTGAGCATTTGAGAGAGTCTGTTGTCTGCGTATTTTTAATGCTTATTGTTCCTGCCCATTTTGCCACAAACAAAGACTATATTCTCCGTTAACCTTACTTTGATAGCATTGCACCTCTTGTATGTCCAGAGACTGTACTGGGTACAACGTATGAAGTTTCTGCCAATTCCCTTCTTGCATATCATGTGTGTGTGTCTATCTTTGTGTCTGTATGTCACCCCTACCACCACCACCACCACCACCACAGCTTGACAACTGGTGTTGGTTTGTTTACATCTCCATAACTGAGCTGTTTGGCAAAAAAGACTGATAGAATAAGTACTAAGATTTAAAAAAAAAAAAGCACTAGGGTTGATTCATACGACTACAAATTCCTCGAGGTGATGCCCCAGCATGGCCGCAGTCTAATGACTGAAACAAGTAAAAGAATAATAAAAAAAAAGAATAATACAAAGGTAATAATTTATTTTTATCTTTTTTTTTTTTATTAATTACAAAAGTGAAAATAAGAACAAAACTGGTTTTTTTAGATGAAATTTTATAATAATAATTATCAAATAAAAACAAATTATTAATTATTATCAACATATCTTTTGTCAAATTTTGAAATTTAACAGCAGACAAAATAGAAATATTATATACAAATATACATATGCATACACGTGTGCATATATAATCAGTAGATCAGGTTTCACTTCCTGAACTGGATAATGATGTATGCGTTCTTGAGCAAGACGCATCACTTCAATTTTCCAGTTCACTCAACTGTAAAAATTGACACCCATTGAGCCGGGGTGGAGAATGTTGTGATCTCAGGTACTTAATATGCCATAGAAACTGAATATGTCTAGGAGACCTAGACAGTACAAATAAAAAAATATATATGTCATATATATTTTTTCTTATCTCTTGCAAGATACTTGGTGACCCTGTCAGTACAGGTACCACTTAAAGAGCACCCAGTCCACACTGTAAAGTGGTTGGTGTTCGGAAGGGCATCCAGCTGTAGAAACCTTCCCAAAGCTGACTTCGTCAGTGCTTGTGCTATGTCAAAAAGCACTAAGTCCACTCTGCTGAGTGGATGGTGTTAGGAAGGGCATCCAGCTATAAAAATCCCACCAAAACAGTTATAGAAGTCTGGTGCTGGCTTCTGCCTGGCCAGATCTTGTGAAACTGTCTCACCCATGCTAGCATGGAAGACAAACGTTAAGCAATGACGATGATGATGATGTATGTAAAGTGGTTGGTGTTAGGAAGGACACCCATGCCAAAGCAGACCTCATTGTTGCTGGTGCCAGATAAAAAAGCACCCAGTCCACTCTACAAGGGGGTGCTGAAAAATTCCTGGTTTCAAGGGTGTTGTGAAAAGCCTGGTTGAAGGCTCAACCTTGTGAGTTCTTTTACAGGGCTTAGAAAAGCTGAAGGACCACTGCAATAAGTGTGTGTATCTGAGAGGGGAATATGTTGAATAAAATCATAATTAACTGATCCTCTGGAATTTTCTTTTATCCAAAGCCAGAAACTCTTCAGCAACCTCTTATAGTGTAGTTGGTGTTAGGAAGGGCATCCAGCAGTGAATACCATGCCAAAGCAGACTTCGCTATTGCTGATGCCACGTAAAAAGCACTCAGTCCACATTGTAAAGTGGTTGATGCTAGGAAGGTCAAGCCTCTGTAGAAAACATACCAAAACAGAGAGTGGAGCTTGGCCCAGTGCTCTGGTTTAGCAGCTCCCATCAGACTGTTCAACCCATGTTAGCATGGAAGATGACTATTAAATGATGATGATGATGTGTGTGTATGTGTGTGTGTGTTGTGGTGGTGGTGGGGACGTAGCAAATGCTTGAAAAACAGAGTTAAAAATAATCAAGAAACGAGACAACAAATTCCTTCGACAATCTTATTAATGGATTTGTGCCTGTGATGTCAACAATGACGTAGGAGTTTGATTGGGTTACATCAACTGTAACATAATTTGAAAGAGTCTACCCTGTGTTGTTATTGCAAACACAAATGTATCGAAGTAAAGAAAAGAAAGGTACCTACAAGTGGTGAATGGGTGATGATGTCATAGGGTGTGGTACCTCTCTGAACAAACAACAACGGTGTGTGTGTATAAATAAAAGAAAATTTAATTTACAAGCTTTCAATACATAATAGGACACTGACCTAAAATGAACTTTGTTAACAAGTCTGTGTGTACAATATGCATATATATATATATATAGATATAATATAAATGCTAGGAGTAGATATGAGATGTTGATCTTAGCCATATATGTACAGAGAGTAAATCAAGTTGAGTGGGACTTCATAAGTTTGCGTGTGTGTGTGAGTAAAGCTAACATAGCGGTCACTTGCAAGCCAATATATTTTTAGTAACACATACTATGTTTTCACTTATTGTTTTTAGGAGCTTGTGCACCCAGACATAAACCCTCTCTCTCCTCCCACCCCTCGATACTGTAGGACACCTAGAATGTAATAGTTGAAGGGACAGTGGGGAGGGCCACATTAGTCAGTAGGTACTTGTTTTCAAATGAATAGTCTGGAGCAATTTGTGAAATGAAGTGTCATGTTCAAGGTTACAACATGCTGCCCAATCTGGGAACTGAACCCACAACATTATGAATAGGAGCCCGACACCTTAACCACGAGGCCACATATCTTCACACACACACAAGAAGGTCCTAAAAAGTTCATGGCTTTGGATAAAAGAAAATACAGAAGATCAGTTAATTATGATTTTATTCAACATATTCCTCTCTCAGATTCACACACTTAGTGCAGTGGTCCTTCAGTATTTCTAAGCCCTGTGAAAGAACTTGGAAGGCTGGGCTTCCAACCAAGCCCTTTGTGATATTCTTAAAGCCAGGAACTTTCCAGCACCCACCTCATATATACACGTATGTATATGATGGTGTACAGTGGTTGTAGTCATAAAGTGTGCTACTGAAATGAACCGAAATTACCAGGGTACTTGTATGCAGAATATATATTCACCCTGAGTTAGCCCTTTTAATACTAACTTACCCAAGACTGCTGTTGGTTTTAAGACATAGAATTCTGGTTTTTAAAGGGATTAAATTAAAACCTTCTTCGAGAAAATTTCATGTTATGTTTCAAACACCAGCTAAATGATAAGAAAGTTATACTAAATTTTCGTAGCTAATTTAACATGGCTGTCTGTTTGAGCGGACTCTACTGCGATTCTTAAACCCCAAGAGGTCATCTCCTCTAGCTGGTTAACAATGCACAGCTGCATAAATTAAAATTGTGAGCAAACCCCTACCATCTCCGAGCAACAACCAGTAGACCAGTCCAGGTTTCGGGCTGTTTCTGTCACTCCTCAGTACAGGACACCGCATCACTAGGAAATGGTAGGGGTTCGCTCTCCTGCTCACAATTTTATCAGATGCAGCTGATAAATTTTGCCCTCTGGAGGTTAAAAAATCACAGCAGAGTCCGCTCGAATGGACAGCCATATTAAAGTGGCTACAAATATTACTTGTCAGTACGTTATACTAAATTCTTAGTTATTTTCAAAATTAATTGAAACAATTGATAACAAAAGGGTTAAAGTGATTAAAGAATCTTCCATAAAAAATTCTTGTTAATTTATGTTTCAAACGCCAGCTTAATGAGGAAGTTATTTTACAAAATTCTTCATTGCTTCCAAACTTTATTAAAATGAAGGCAGAGTATTTCAACAGAAATATGGTAACAAGACAGATAAACCAGTTATTTTTGAGCAAAACATTTTAAGATTTAAAAACAGAATGTGATTGAATTATTATATGACACAGAGCAAAGAAAAGATATTATTATGCATTAAAAACTCTGTCTTTGGTGGTTGTACAGCACTGAAGAACATTGAACAAAAACAAAGCATCTCCCAAGTGGTTGTTTAATGTGCTAGAAATAACAACCAAAAGTCACACAAATCACAGCCAACCATTTAACAAAAAAAGCATAGATACATTGAGTAATGTCAGTCCTAGATACACTATGCCTATTATATGATGGGACAGTCATGGAGGGAACAGGGTAACTTTAAGCATTAGGCCAACTTGACAGGACTGACTTAGGTTAAAAGAACAAAGGGAATCAATTTCCAGGCCTCTCTAGGGTACCACTACAGCCCCTGTACGTCTAACACACGCAGAAAATAAGCCAACCAGAAGGTTTGTATGTGGTAGCTACAGCTGCTAGAAATAGCAGGATAATCTCCATCAAATTATATTCTATTGTATTACAAGGGGAAGGACACATTAGATAATATAGTCCTAGAGAGTCATGGTTGGAATGCATTTGAGCGTGAGGTTTTTTTGATCAGGGTTAACCCAGGGGTGGGGGACATTAAGAAATAACTTACTGAGGGCACTTCATATAGGACATGGGTTGGTTATCTATGTTTTCATGATGAGACACAGACAACAGATAATACTGCACAGCATTATCACTTCAGCAGATAAGGCATGGATAGATTTTACATCAAGTAGAGGTTGTTGTTGATAATGGTGACTTATCAAGGCTAAACACACACAACCATCATCATCCATATATGTTAATATATGCACGCATCCAGATATGTGTGTGTTTGTATGTATATACATGTGCATGGGTGTACATGTACTTGTAAAGACACACACACACACACACACACATATATGTGTGTGTGTATAACCATAGGTAATTATACACTAAGAGGAAAACCACCAAATGGTATATGGTTATACACACACATATATATATATATATAAAAATAAGTTACAGCCTATGGACAATTCTTTATGTATGCTGGCCACTGGTATAAATTATTTTTAATAATTTTTACCCTTATATATATATATATATATATCTATATATATATATATATATATATATCGTCGTCGTTCGTCATCGTTTAACGTCCGCTTTCCATGCTAGCATGGGCTGGACGATTTGACTGAGGACTGGTGAAACCAGATGGCTACACCAGGCTCCAATCTGATTTGGCATAGTTTCTACAGCTGGTTGCCCTTCCTAACGCCAACCACTCAGAGAGTGTAGTGGGTGCTTTTACATGTCACATATATATATATATATATACATATACACATACACACACACATTTCATTATATCAAAAGCATAATGAGATATATATATATATATATGCCTATATAGTTATATCTACAGAGTCCACTAAAAAAAATGTATACACACTTCAGGAAAGGGGAAAAAAAATCATCATTATCATTTAACGTCCATTGTCCATGTTGGCATGGATTGGATGGTTTGACTGAGGACTGGTAAGCTGGAAGGCTGCACCAGACTCCAGTCTGATTTGGCATGGTTTTCTACGGCTGGATGCCCTTCCTAATGCCAACCAAGATCAATAAAAATCTGTATAAATATTTTAATCAGTGTTACAGCAATTTGATAAAACATTGAAAGCAGCATCTATATTTATAGAGGTATAAAATGGCGAGCTGGCAAAATTGTTAGCACAGCGGGCAAAATGCTTGGCGGCATTTCATCTGTCTCCATGTTCTGAGTTCAAATTCCCCAGAGGTCGACTTTGCTTTTCATCCTTTCGGGGTCAATAAATTAAGTACTAGTTGTGTAATGGGGTCAATCTAATCGACTGACCCCATCCCCAAAATTTTCGTGCCTTGTGGCTAGAGTAGAAAAGTATATTTATAGAGGTATGTATACAAGCTAAATATTTATACAGATTTTTCGTTTCCTGAAGTGTGTATACATTTTTTGGGCAGACTCTGTCTGTCTGAATGTATGTATGTATGTATGTATGTATGTATGTTTGTATGTGTGTATCAAATTGTTGGATCAAGTAATGAAAATAACAGAGAGTTATGCCCCAACTAATTAGGGAGAGAGTTAGTTTAGACAAGATGAGTCTGTCAGTGTGTGCATGTGTATGTGTGCATGCACACGTGTATGTGTGTGAATGTGTGTACATGCATGCAGATGTGTATTTGTGAATGTGTGTGCACGTGTATGTGTATGCACGTATGTATGTGTGAATGTGAGTGCATGTGTATTTGTGCATGCACGTGTGTGAGTGCATGTGTGTGTGTATGCGCATGCACATGAGTGAGTGTATGCCCCTGTCCCTAGTGCCAGAGAGTATTGATGCCAAAAGAGGTTCCCTGTTCTCTTGGTCATGCCAAACTCATCAGCTTCCAAACAGCTGAGAGCCTTTTCTCTCAGACCAAATCCGGCAGTGTACAAGTTGTCTTGATGAAGAAAGAGAACGAATCAATTTAACGCAAGCGATTGAGTGAAGTTGCAGGGATTAAAAGCTGTGTATGTGTGTGTATGTGTGTGAGTGAATGAAAGTGTGTGGGAAGTAATGTCAAAGAGGTGAACCAAACACACAGTTCAAACATCAAGTGTTTTAGAGCTGAGAGATATTGAGAAATCACAACTTGATGCCCACACTGGCACCCTCTAGCTGTTTTGGGCCAGATCAAAAATACGTAGGAGACACACACACACACACACACACACACACACACACACACACACACACACACACATACACAACACTACAAGGCAAAGCAATAAAAAAAAAGCATGTGCTAAGAATAAAACCTGCATTCTTCAGCCAAGTCTGGTCTGTGACAGAGGCTTCATACCAGAGATTGTGAGGTTAGTAACCAAAGAATTTGTGGATGAAAATGAACATGACTAGCCAATCCCAGTTTCAACTACCAAATCATAAGCAATCAAACAAGCAAGCATGTAATGGGGGCACAGATGTGTGTGTGTGTGATTGGGTCTGCAAGCATGTAAAAATGGAGGCATTTATCAAATGGTATCTTTTTTGGTAAATTTTGCGTTCAACCATACAATATTCCTGCAAACGGAACTTGTTTTTCCACAGTATTGATTCTTAAAGATAAATAGCAACCTCAGTGGTGGGTGAGAGGTGGAGGACAAGGATCGATTGGCAGGGAGGCAGGGAGATGAGTCGACCAATGTTAGACTCTTGTCTCTCGGTCTTGCCCGTTGGAAGGATTAGATGTAACAGTGTAAGTTGAGGTGGGTGTTTGAATCTTTAGTTTTTCTGCAGATGAAGCAATGAAGGTCCGGTTCTGTTGAGAGAGA
Organism: Octopus bimaculoides; assembly: GCF_046866305.1. NCBI lineage: Eukaryota > Metazoa > Mollusca > Cephalopoda > Octopoda > Octopodidae > Octopus > Octopus bimaculoides. Next base: position 4,267,099 of record NC_142945.1, on the reverse strand, counting down.
GAGAGAGCAAAAAAAAAAAAAAAAAAGAATCAAAATTAAAATGTGACAAAAATGAAACAAAAAACGTTAATAAACATAAGTAAATAAATGATATGAACAGGTGTGTGTATGGCTGTATGGTTAAGGAATGCACTTTGCAACAATGTGGTCTGAAGTTCAATCCCACAGTGTGAAGCCTTGTCTTATGAATGTATTTCAACAGACTGAGGTTGTATGGAAGTTTAATAATTGCATGTGTGTGTGTGGACTTTTAAGCTTGCTCCTGTTGAGGGCAATTTGGGCCTGCAACCCCGCAAAAGAGAAATAATAATAAAACGTTTATTGGTACCCTAACAATATGGTATTACTTTCAATTCAGTTCAAGTGAAAAACTTGTTAATTTCACAAATTTTTGGAGTTCTTTTAGAATTCAAATTCTCAACTGTTAACACAACAAATCCTCATCAAGACTGGATTCCAATGCTGGATATTCAAGAATCAAATGAAGGGCAAATTTTCCATCTTGGGATCATCAGCCTGGTCCACCAGTCCTCAGTCAAATCGTCCAACCCATGCTAGCATGGAAAGTGGATGATGATAATTAATAATAATAAAATGACATCAAAAGAACAAGACCTTGATATTATGCAAAGAGAGGAATTTATACATATATCTATATATATATATGAAAAACAAAAAAAAACCGTTGAATAAAAGGGAAGTTACTCTGATAGGCATGAAAAAATATAAAAGATATAAAATGTAATAAATAAAAAAATAACACACAACCAGCTTTTACGAATGTAGAAGGTTTCTATCTATTGTGAGAATGTGGTTGATTGTATTTTTTTTTATTTTTTACATTTCATATCTTTTATATTTTTGTCCCTTTTATTCAACATTTTTTTTTTTCTTCATAGCGTTTATCGTCAAAAATAGCCAATGAAAATGCCTCGAAGCTCTAAGCTCCGGCATTTGAAACTCTGAGTTCTATTATGACAACTTACTGATTGTCCTATACTATATATATATATATATATATATCATTAACTACATATACTTAACATCTATGCTTTGTGTATTTGATGGTGGGCTGCTACTGGCATGGTGGAGTATACTTTCTCAATGTACCAGGTGTTAAAACACCTCAGAGGCATGGACAGGTGAGATAACTCACCTGCAATCTCATCTAGGAGTGATGGACATCAACGTCTCGCAATCTTTGTGGCTTGTCAACATCATGTACGGTAAGCGAAACGAAAAGGTAACTCTGGTAACTTTTGAAGCATGTTACATCACCGGATTAGGCTTATTGCGTTGTGCGTTGCATCTGACGTTACTACATTGCCCGACACCCACAAGGGAGCAGTGTAGAACGAAGCCGAAATGATTGTCATGCTGATAAAGCTTCTAGTTACGATCTGTCTTCTGTATCAATCATTCAATCATTCAATGTGTGTGCGCGTGTAAGTGTACGTATGAATGTGTGTCTTTTATATCTGAGTGTTCTTCTCCTTGTTCAGTCTGATTCTAGTTCTATTCTGAGTAGAGAGAGAGAGAGAGAGAGAGAGAGAGTGTGTGTGTGTGTTCCTATTTCAACAGCCCCACCTACACAGAAATTATCAGTTTGAAAACCACTTTTAAATGAGGAAACTCACAGAAGAGTCACGATTTGTAAACATTGAATGAATGGTTAACAAACATCTGATTATTAAAGTGGATAAAATTATCAGAGAAGCCATTTCTAGTCATTTTTTTCCAAATATATATATATACGTGTGTGTGTGTGTTTCTATACGCAGGCATAGATGTGTGGTAAGAGCCTGAACCTATGAATAAATATGTAAATATATAATAAGCACAGGCATGGCTGTGTGGTAAGAAGCTTGCTTCGCAACCACATGGTTCTGGGTTCAGTCCCACTGTGCAACATCTTGAGCAAGTGTCTTTTACTATAGCCTTGGGCTCACCAAAGCCTTGAGTGGATTTGGTAGACAGAAACTGAAAGAAGCCCATTGTTTACACATTGTTTAATATATACATACAGGGTGGCTCAAAATAAAAAGAAAGAAAGTAAAAAAAGGTATTTACCAAAGGGCTGTACCATGCGTTTTCTTCTTCATCTTTTAAGCGTTGCTGGTTGTCCTGTAATAGAATGAATGGTGGGGGAAAATAATGCCATAGTATTAGTGAGGGAGGAGGAAGAAAGAAGACAAGGAGAAAGAAGGGGAGGAGGAAGAGAAGAAAGACAGGAGGAAGGGAAAGGCAGAGAAAGAAGTGGAAGGAACCCAAGAACAACAACAACAACAACAAGATGCAGAAAAAATAGGAAGAAAGACAAAAGAACAAAAACAATAGTAACAACAGAAGCAGCAGCAACAACAATATACAGATTGGAGCCTGGTGCAGCCTACTGGCTTGCCGGACCTCAGTCAAACCGTCCAACCCATGTCAGCATGGAAAGCAGACATTAAATGATGATGATGATGATGATGATGAGATCTTGAGTTACCGTTCCCCACCGGCAATAAAAAGAAACTGTGTTGTTTTGATTTCCTTACTTACATAGCGAGAAATCAAACAGCTTGCTGGTATCCATATAAACATCGATAAGATTATCACTGTCGTAACAATGTTGGTTTTCATGAACTCCCCTGAAGACAGAACAAGAAATGAACACATATTATGCATTAAGGAGTATTTTGGTTACTGATATTTCAACAGAGTTCTATCAATTTGCATTAATGTCTTTTTTTTCTGAACAACCGAGAGAACAGCTCTGTGTGCTATGATCTTTACTACCTTCGTCTATTTCTTTACTTCATGTTCCCTTTCCCGCCTACCTTCGGCTTATACTTGCCCCAATAATGTAGGACAGCAACAGAGTCCCTATCAAACAACCCATCTCATAATGCTAACCATTCTGTCCCTTCCTTTCTCACTAGTACCTAAAACCGATTCCTTTCCTTTCTCTCTTCCTTCCATATTTCCCCACCCGCTAATAGTGTCATCTATATTGTTGTTCTCTCCACTACCACCCTCTCACCATAATAAAACCATTTCTCTCATTATATTTACCCTCTCTCATCACCTTGCCTAGATCCACCATACCCTCTCTCCTATTCTCATTCACTTATTGGAGCCTCTTTAGGTCTTGTAGTTTTGCAATTTGCAACATGCTAGTGCTAGAAACACATAAAAAGCACTCGGTGTGTATTCTGTAAAGTGGTTCACATTAGAAAGAGCATCGACCCATAGAAACCATACCAAAGCAGACAACGTCGGAGCTCAACGCAGTCCTCCAACTCATCAGATTTTGTAAACTGTCCAACTCAAACCAAATAATTGAGATAAAGGGTGAATAATGAAGGTAATGAAGGTATATAATTATGGCAAAGGATGTATAATTGAGATAAAGGGTGTATAATTAAGGTAGAGGGTGTATAATTGAAATAAAGGGTATATAAATTTGTAAAGAATTTCATCATACATACCAAAGTCATCAGTGATAACCTTCTCAAAAACATCAAAAAATCGTTGAATAATGTTGCGAACCACTCTCTTGCATACACCCTGAAGATGAGAGAGACACACGTATATATACACATATATACACACATATATACAGAGAGAGAGACAGAGAGACAGATATATGTTGCATTTCATGTAATGAGTTTAAATTGGCATAAAACACATCGTAAATATATTTATTAATTCAAAATATAATCACTATTATTAGCAATAACATTTTTGCACCTCAAAATCAGTTTTCTGATTCCATGGACAAAAAAAAAAAATCCAAAAAAATCAAAAGCAAAAAGATCAGATTCTTTAGAAGAGGAATATATTTGTAGTGCCGTTTCGACATCAGGCCAGATTCTGGATGCTTTTATAACTGGTAAAATGTTCAGATAATTCGAATAAGTGAAAATCTGATGGCGCTACATCTGGTGAATAGAAATGGTGAGGCATAGAGCTTCTCAGCTGAATGAAGAATTGGTCTTTTCTTGGGTTATCTTCAATAAACGTTGTCTTTATACTCAAATGACAGTTCATGAGGTACTCACTCGCCATTCGAGTGTGGTCAACGGCAGTTCCAATGGACTGGCTCCCATGCAGGTAGCACATAAAAAATCATGATACGAGCATCCTGGGGTCGATTTGTTTGACTAAAGGCGGTGCTCCAGCATGGCCGCAGTCAAATGACTGAAACATGTAAAAGAGTAAATAACGACGACAATAACAGCAACAACAAAAGTACATACATCAACACAGTATCCTTGAGCGCAAGGTCGACCATTCGGCAGCAATGAGAGTTTGTCATAAGGTCTGCATATCTTGTCATGGCTGTAACAACATCGCATGCAAGCATCCGTCACTGAAAGGAAATGCAGATACAGTCAGAGGAATCGGTCAACTACCGAACATTTCACAAGTCATCATGTGCAAACAGAATAGAGAGAAACAGAACAAAGAGGTATCTATACACTCTTGAATTTTTAGGGGTTTAAACTAGTCATATCCGGCCCCTACATTCTTTCCGTTTTATGTTCAAACTGGCCAGATTCAGCCTTTTACACTGATCCTACAATGTCCTTCTAGAAATAAACAATTATATCGTAAGCATGGCTGTGTGGTAAGAACCTTGCTTTGAAGCTAATGGTTCTGGGTTCAGTCCCACTGCACGGCACCTTCTATATAACCTTGGGCTGACCAAAGCCTTGCGAGTGGATTTGGCAGACAGAAACTGAAAGAAGCCGGTCACAGACACACACATAAATGTATGTGTGTATATATATATATATATATATATATATATATATATATATATTTGAGTGTGGCCAATGCCAGTCCCGCCTGACTGGCTCCAATGCCGGTGGCACGTAAAAGCACCCATAACACTCTCTGAGTGGTTGGCATTAGGAAGGGCATCCAGCTGTAGAAACCTCGCAAAATCAGATTAGAGCCTGGTGCAGCCACCTGGTTCGCCAGTTCTCAGTCAAACCATCCAGCCCATGCCAGCATGGAAAGCAGACACTGAACGGCAACGATGATGGTGTGTGTGTGTGTGTGTGTGTGTGTGTGTGTGTGTGCGCGCGCGCAGTAGCACCTCAGTTTACGGATTCAATTCATTCCTGAAGGCCATTTGTCACCTGATATGTTTATAAATCAAGACTATTTTGTCCCACAGAAAATTCAGGGGGAAGCACATCAAGTTTAAGCAGGGATGCGCACTGAGTGAGGCATCAACTAACAGTCACCTTCTGATACTTGCAGATTGCTGCCACCCTTTGATGCCAGTTTGTGCACTTGTTACTCAAGATACTATTCATCACCCAAGATGTTTTATGTTTCAGAAATTGTTTGCAAACTGATTTGTTTGAGATGAGAGACATTTGTAAGCCGAGGTTCTACTTTAAATATAAAAAAAGATCTCTGAAGGCCTTGCACTTACCATTATCACAGATGCACGATTTTACATTGCGAGCTTCACAGAAGGGTAAACATTTCCCTTGTTTACATTTGCCACTGTAAAAGAAGTAATTGAGATTAGATCACTTTAACCCTTTTGTTCCCATATTTTTGTGTGTATATGTGTTTAAGTGAATACACACACACACATACGGGATTATAGCAGAAGACACCTGACCAAGGTGCCATGCATAGGGTTAGACCCAAAACCATGTAGTTCCAAAAGAAACATCTTAACCAGACAGCCTATATGTATATATATATATATATATATATATATATATATATATATATTCTGTAAATAATAATAATAGCCCTGATGCAGTACCAGGCAGTGGCTCTCATGGCTTCTGATCTTAACTGATTGGAAGTGTTATCATGTACATTGTTTTGTCTTGGTATAAAAGATGGTCTACAGCAAATATTCTGCTTAATACCACAGATTTGCTTGTCAGTTGTTTGACCTTAACCAGTTGAGCATGTCCCTTGGTGGCTGACGATATGTGCATCTCTGATCACAAGCAGAAGTAGTGGGGGAGCATCATAGCCATGAAAGAACAGTTAAATTCCATAGCACTATTTAGGGATAAAACTTCGAATGGAATGAAAAATAAAAACATTTACCATCTAACTCCTGGACCATTGGTTCCAGACTTATTTTAGCAAATAAAATAATTTACTAGGCGAAGTCTTCTTCAGCAGGTACACCTAGATTAAACATATATACACAAGGCAATCCAGTATCTGCCTCATGCTTATACATGTTTTTATTTTTCAATCCATTTGAAGTTTTATCCCTAAATAGCGGTATGGAATTTAACTGTTCTTTCTAGCGTGCAAGGAATCCATATGATGGATGTCTCTTATGTGTTTAGATGTACACTGTATTTATATATATATATATATATATATATATATACACACAGAAATAGATTGGACATGTATTGAGTTCTATTTCTCCAGTTTGTTGTACCAAACTTGCACACACACACACACATTATACATAGAAGAGAGCCATAATACTTACCCATCCAAACATGGGGTGTTATCGTATTTAAACTGAGGTGTCGGACAATTGTAATTGTTTCCAGTAACAATGTTAAGGCAATAAAATTCATTTCGCTTACAAAGATGAAAAGAATAGTAAACACCCACAGGGGAGAAAATAGTTCACTGAACATAAAGGGCGACTGAGTGAGGGATGGTAAGAGGTAGATAAACGGAGAGAGTGGACCACCACCACCACCAGAGAGTTGTGCAAGAAAGACTGTTAAGATATTAAGATATTTTTCTTAACATGAAACCAATGGTAGCCTTAATACAAAAATTAAGAAATTTTATCCACCAATGTGTTGTTGAGCACTCATTCTCATTCGACATTTACACACACACACACACGCACATATATTGATGAAAACAGTTTGATTCAAATTCGTTGGTATTCTGAGGTTTCAAGTGTGATGCTAATCTTCAGCCATTTTAAATTTGAAATGGTTGAAGGTTAGCATCATGCTCGAATCAAATTGCTTTCATCCATACATGTAACTCCCAATAAATGTGTTGAGTACCCTTCTTTCGTTTGTCCACTCTTATCTCCATCACTTCACTTGTTTCTATATGCTTATAGGTATTCACACCATTGTCTATGCAGTTACCAGCTTTTTCCATTCGCTAATCTGTACCACTCATACATGTGACTGTATTCATCCAATACATTTGAATAAACAGACATACTTCAATGTTTACCAGCTGATGTCTGTCAATTCTAAATCCTCTCCATTTTCTCATGTGTGAATATATACACACACACACACACATATACACTTAGATCTATCTGTGTGTGTGTGTTTATATACACACATACACACACACATATCATCATCATCGTTGTTTAACGTCCGCTTTCCATGCTAGCATGGGTTGGACGATTTAACTGAGGATTGGTGAAACCAGATGGCTACACCAGGCTCCAATCTGATTTGGCAGAGTTTCTACAGCTGGATGCCCTTCCTAACGCCAACCACTCTGAGAGTGTAGTTATATATATATATATAGAGAGAGAGAGAGACAGATATATGTACACATATATATGTACTGTAAAAGTAGAGACAAAGATATAGATAATAATATAAAAAAGACAAACAAAAAAAACAAATAAATTCAGAATCAAATAAAAAAAATCCCAGCAGGGTTCCGGCATAATATTTGGCTCTTTGCTCCCAAATTCTGTGTCTTATGACACAAAAGAGGCAAACCCCATAAACTCCAAAGGAGTAAAACATGAGATGTAAAGGATATGTACAGATGGAGTTCTGGAGACAATCAGAGGCGTCCCCTATAACTGACCGACATAAGACCCCTTTAGAGGCAATTTTGCAGTCTCGGGTGCAACATTCATGGTTGACAGGGCTGAAAGAAATAAACGGGGGACAGAAATTAATTTGGTGCATTAGGATAATGAATAAGTAAAATAAATGTAATCAATCAGGCAACAACACATATGAATAAGAGAGATAATGAGGAAGTGCTAATGTGGTTAGTTAACCTGCTAGAAATAACAGTCAAATTTTTGTATTTCTCTATGAAATAGTCACTGGAGAACGTTTCGCATTAAGTAGCATAAACTAGGAAGGTCAGTTGCAATGATGTTCTGGGGAAACCTGTATAGAATTGATTTGCTTCTGGCAGAATTGAAAATGGTAAATGAAGGACACCCAGGAAGATTTGCAACACTTGAGATCTATGCATGAGGTCTGTGACTCTCAGAAATATCAACAGAATGAAATGTTGCCTTTCAGTAAGTAAATGAACATCCTAGTGCTGCAGCATGAGATGACGAAGGACCGAAATACCAGCATGGAATGTGACTGACAGAATAAGTGCCAGACATTAAACAAGCAAATACTGGGGCCAATTCAAAGTGGTGCCCCAGCATGGCCACAGACCAATGACTGAAACAAGTAAAAAGATAACAACAGGGCCACCCCTCTTCCCTCCCAGCAAACCAAAGGCTGACTCCAAGACGGCGGAATAATACAATACCTGCACTCGGCACCAGGGCCAAACACACATTTGTCAGTGCAACAATGGTCAAAAGCACTGTTGGCCAAAAAGCCACCATCACATTCTTCACCTCTGCTTTTTTCAACTTTACCGTTTCCACAGAAGTTAAACTGTCTCCCATCTGTCAAAGAGAAATGATAAAGGAAGTGTCACTTATATGATGGTGATGGTGGTAGTAGAGACGATGTGACTATGGAGGTGGGAGTGGTGGAAATGGTTGTGGTGGTAGCAACAGTCATGATGTGGATGGTAGCGGCTATAATGATGGAAGTGGAAAAAGGAAAAAAAAAAACTGACCATACCTGAGAAACAAGCTGTGGACTTCCTTAACAATACTTTGTTTATAAATTTCCTACTGCAAGGTGAAAATTTCTGGGAAAAGAAAAACAATAAAAAAAACCAGCTTAGCACATTCTCATCATTGTCATCATTGGCCAGACGCTCTTGCTGTCACCAACCCTACCTAATCTGTTTCTAAGAATTGCTATTTCCCTTCAATCCTTAAACAGAAACAGCACAATGGCCAGACATGTTTTCATGGCAGATTGCAAATGCCGGACACTGTTTGCATGTGGCTGATGTTCGTTAGCAATCAACATGAAATATCAAGACAGCAAGGCTTGAACCCACACATATTTCCCCCTCCCCACTGCTCATACACTTTATGTGTATCGTCACCACCAGTCCACCACATACAAAACAGTTGGAGACATCCTTCACTCTCAGAGTGTAGTGGGAGCTTTTTATGTACCACCGGTACGGGAGCCAGCTGGGTGGCACTGGCATTGGCCACATTCGGATGGTGCCTTTTATGTGCCACCAGCATGGGAGCCAGTTGGTGGCACTGGCATTGGCCACATTCGGATGGTGCTTTTTATGTGCCACTGGCACAGGAGCCAGACGGGGGTGGGGGGCATCAATTGCATTTGGATAGTGCTTTTTAAGAGCCACCAGCACAGGGAGCCAATCAGGCGGCATTGGCATCAACCCACGCTTGAATGGTGCTTGTTACGTGCCACCAGCACGGGTGCCAATCAGGTGGCACTGGCATTGGCCACAACTACAATTTCCATTTTGACTTTTTAACAATATAAAGAAGATATTTAAAAAAAAACATAAATAAAAAAAAGCCAAAAGCAAGGAAACAAAAATACTCACCCAGTTATTTAATTCATACCCTGTAACAGCATAGGGGTACATGATGAATTTCCCATTGTCAAATGATGAAGGGGAACAGATGCCCTCGCCTGGGTCATGCTCACTACCCCAGTTATGGCCTGATGTAAAAAACAAAAAAAAAAACATGTTACACAATAACAGGCTAATTAGATATGAGATAATAACAATTCAAAGTAAACAACTCAGGAAAAATCTTTTGTGCATTCACAGAGAATATTACCCTCAGCGGTGCTAGTGTTGGTATATTTGTGGACAAGTCACTAATCGAAATAAGTGGATCTATTGTTTAGGAAAATACTATTTACTTGTTTAAGTGTTGTACTGCATAAATTGCGAAAATAACTCAAATATAGTTCAAATACTAAGAAATAAGCATACTCAATTTGATTTATACCAAATAATCTAGGAAAATGAATTGGTTATTTCCCTTGGCTATATATATAAGGATCCCTTTCAGGAGCAAATGGGTTATTTCCCTTGGATGTTTAAAAATAATATATTAGTTATATGTAGTAGATATAAGAATCCCTTCCAGGGGCACAATTATCGATTTTTTCGACAATTTAAGTATGTCACTAGTTTTCCAGACATGAGCTCTACTCACGTGTCAAGTTTCATCAAAATTGATAAAACGATGTAGGAGGAGTTAGACAACAATGCTACAAACAAACACACCCACAGATTTCCACATATGTAGTAGATATAGTTGAAATTTATAGAAAAACAAAAGATGAAGACAGGTGTGTGAACAACAAGCAGGTGCATTAGTTTGACACATGGGAAAATGAAAAAGTTTTTTATGTTTTGAACCTAGGCTCTTCAACAGAAAGGAATAAGAGAAAATAAATGAAAAATTAACACAGAGAGAATGAAAAAAATTTGTAGAGTTCAGCGGTCCAACATGGCAAATGATATATATATATATATATATGTATATATATATATATATATATATATATATATATATATATATATATGCGACAGACTTTCACAGTTTCCATCTACCGAATTCAGAGACAAAACATTGGTCGGCTCAGGGCTGTCACTGAAGACATTTGCACAAAGTGCTGCACAGTAAGACTGAACCGAAAACCATATGGTTGGGAAGGAAGCTTCTTGTCAAAGCAGTCAGTTGTGCTTTTGTCTGTGTACTGGACGCTTGGACATGAGATGACCAATCACTACCCAAACAAGGAGTAACTAAACCATATGGAAAATGCAGTTTGGTGGTGGCAGTATTCAGTTTGTTTTAACTACCATGGCCATTCTGGAGCACCACATTATTCAGTATTGTGTTGTGGGATGCAAAAATATAAAGATTTAGACAATGCTAACTTACCAATTTCTGTTAAGGATGGACACAGCATTTGGTGGAAAAAAAAATATAAGAAAATATATTGTAAAGGAAATGAATGTAATACATCAACAGTACATTTATATCATACAATAATCTGACCAGTCTATTACATCATACTATCATCAACCAACATATAACACATCAAGTCATACAATCAAACTACATAAAATTCGTTGACAGTATATTTATATCATACAATCACATAATTTGTCCAATCTATTACATCATACTATCATCAAACAATATATAACACACACTCAAACAACATACAATACATTGACAGTATATTTACATCATACAATCAGATAATAATCCATCCAGTTTGTTTTATCATATAATCAGACAATAATTTGTCTAGAAGCAGTTACATCATACAACCAGACACCGTATAATAAAACAACAATCATATGATCAAACAACATAGTTAAGTATCATATTATACATAAAACTAGGTATTATATTGCACACACAGCTAATCCCCATATTTTACATACCACACAAAAATGACCTCAGCATTATCCTCGATCCCAGGATCACAATTCCCAGACATCCACACCTATCGCAGCTGGCTGTGACCCACCTATATGTCAACATCGCAACAAAAACAACAACAACAATAAAAAGATCCACTTACCATGGGCGGTAACAATTTGGGCTTCTTGAGTGAGAATACGGTGACCCTGCGTGTTCATTGAACTGCTCCAGCCAGTATTCAAAGTCATGAAGACTCCATCTTGGTAAAAAGCTGTAAAATACATTGCATGTATCTATTACGCATCTTTAATTTGTTTTGGTCATAGACTGCAGCCATGCTGGGACATAGGCTCAAAGCATTTTTAGCCAATTGAGCCAAACCCAGGACAAGAAGACAGTCATGGACACATGTTTCTGCCTTAATAGGCTTCATCAGCACAGCAGCTGCCCTAACCTATCTCCGGTAAGCAAGGAACTTAAACAAATGCAAAATGAGTAAAAACACATTTATGGTGTTGGTAATTTGCATAATTTAACCCTTTAGCAATCAGATTGTTCTGTCAAACGCAATGTTTAATTATTCACATTGTTTTGAATGAATTATGCATTATCAGTAGTGGTGCTAGGACAAAGACCCCTAGTCCCCTGGCAGTCAATATCCCCTGGGGAATTGTTCTTTCTTTACAATAAAAATATTTTAGGGAAGAGAAATTTTACCAAAAAAATTTTGAATATTTATTAGTTTAAATTTTTGTGTAAAATTTGTTTGGAGGAGTTTTATCCTTGGGGGATTTTGTCCTCGTGGGTGGGTGGGGGTGGGGGGGGGGGATTTTGTCCTGATAGCATCAGCAACATTGAGATTTCGATGATGCTATTGGGCAGGTGTAAGAGGCCAGACCTAGCCAATTTGAACATAAAACAAGTAAAATAGTTTGACCAGATATGGCTGGTGTCAATGATAAATGTTTAAACGAAAAAAAAGAGTTATGAGAAACAACTCAGAGTAACTATGGTTTGTATTTAAACAACAGAGACTAATACAGGTATGTCAAATACCATACAACATAAAATCAACACTTATTGAAATTATTTCTGCCTCTAGAGGGCATGTTATAATTACCAAATGGCAACTGAGACAAGCTCTACTTAAAAAGCAACTGACTGACAGACTAGCTGACTTATCAATCAACAGACTGACTGGCCAGCTGGCTAACTGGCCAACCAACTAACCAACTGACTGACCAAACAGCTAACTAACCTAACGGGTGATCAACCAAATGACCAGTCAACCAAATGACTAGCCAACCGACCAACTGGTCAACGAACAGACTGACTGACCAACAAACTGACCAACCAGTTGATCAAACTGTCTAAATAACTGACCAATGAGAAGAAAGATTACTTACGTGATGAGCAAATACCGCCGACTGTGTTAAGACGTTCTGATGCTATATATGCCAATCCAAGGACCCCATCTTGGAATTTTTGAAAAGTGAAGAGGTGAGCAAGGCAATAGCGATAGAATCGGGTATCCCAGCTAAAATTCTGTGGTATGGAAAAACACAACAGAAAAGGAGGGAACAAATAAATAAAAGCAAATAAAATAAATAATACAAATACAAACATGAAATAAAAAAAAATACACAACAGGATCCTTTATGCTGTGAAATGACCTGATCTGGGTTACAGTTTAGGGTTAGGATATAGGGTGACATTTTATTAATCAAATGAGCAGTCAAAAGATTACAATTAGGCATGGCTCTATGGTAAAGCCATGACATCACTTTAGGGGTCACTTTAGAACTACAACAGCTAACTTGAACTGTCCTTATACAAGATAAAAGGATGTGATTTGTGGGAGATTTTGCTACTATTTCCAGCAGGTAGAGCAACTATGAAGTGGCCTCTAATGTTGGTTGGTAAACAAAAAACAACTAGGGTTGATATGTTCAACTAGAGACAGTGCCCCAGCATGGCCGTATTCCAAACAATAAATAAAAATGGCTGACTTACCACTAGTAATTGTTTATACTCCCAATCATGTTTTTTGTTATAAGATACGTCTTTGGAATAGTCTGAATGAATCTTAACCTGGAATTAAAGAACAACGGAATTAAAGAAAGAATTGACTTTATCAACAGGATGTGAACCGAGGGGAATGTGGGATTGAACTTTCAAACACCCAAACCACTAAGCTATGTGCCTCCACAGATTCATAGAACTGGTTGCTGGTCCATTGCAGGTTTACTCTTTTTTTGCCAGCTGAGTGGACTGATGTGATGTGAAATGAAGTGTTTTGCTCAAGAACACAATGTGTAACTCATTCCAGGAATTGAAACTACAACCTTGTGATTAGGACTCCAACAACCTAACTACTAAGCCATGCACCTCCACCCAAAGTAGATACTGGAGTTTGATGCAGTCCTCGGACCTATTGAATCCATTCAAACAGCTCAACCCCCTACTAGTATGGAAGAGAGACATTAAACAATCAAGCGAGGTCGTTGCCAGTGCCCCTGGACTGGCTCTTGTACAGGTGGCACATAAAAAACACCATTTTGAGTGTGGCCGTTGCCAGGACCGCCTGACTGGCTCTCATGCCGGTGGCACATAAAAGCACCGACTACACTCTCAGAGTGGTTGGCGTTAGGAAGGGCATCCAGCTGTAGAAACTCTGCCAGATCAGATTGGAGCCTGGTGCAGCCATCTGGTTCGCCAGTCCTCAGTCAAATCGCCCAACCCATGCTAGCATGGAAAGCGGACGTTAAACAATGATGATGTATATATATAATGTATGTATATGTGTGTGTGTGTAAGCATGCATACGTTTGTGTGTACTTGTGTGTGTTTGTTTATAATTGCAAGCTACCAGCAGTGCTATTGTTGCTGTTTCTCCTGTCAACAAATCATTTTTGTCCTTAAGCTTCCTTGCTTGAAAAACAGGCAAGTATTAGTAACAAGAGACAAAGAGAGCTTTGATAATATTCCTTGTCTAAATCCATGTTGGCATGTAAAACAGAAAAAAAAAAAAAACTGACATAAAAACACATGAAGGAATTTATGAATGTAGGAATGGAAATAACAGTAAAGAATATTAACATACATGTCTGATTTTGACGCCAATGTTGGTAAGACCTAGATTTTCATCCCAAACTGTGTTACGGTAAATATGATCAACTTTGCTCATTATGTGGATCTGAAATGATAAAGGAAGACAAACATAAATCGCTATCATCACCATTGGCGGCAAAACAGCACCCTGCCCTAAAAACAAAAAATCCACCACCACTACCACTATTTTCACCATCATCATCATGATCATAATCACTACCTTCAGTATCATAAACACTACCATCACCACCATAACCTTCAATATCACCACCATCTTCAAATTTTCTACCACCACCATTATCGTCACCAAACATCACTAACCACCACCACCATCATTATTATTCATTATTATCCCCACCTTCACCACCATCTTTACCATCAATCACCACAGTCACCATCATCATCCCCACTAAAACTAGCACTTTTTTTATTGTTTGGATTAACAGCACCCCCACCTGACCATTGGAGGCCTTTAGCAGAATGCATGCTTTTTGAAAGTATTTGGACTCACAGAACTTTGGTCAACCAAAAGCTTTACTAGAAGACATCTGCCCAAGATGTCATGCAGTAAGACTGAACTTGAGACTGCTTGGTTGGGAAACAAGCTTCTCAACCACACAAGCACAATGTACACACAGTGACATTTACAAGTCCCTTAACCTCTTCGAGGTTGCTGAAGCGTAACTAGGGCAAGAAAGCAGGTGGTAGGGCTGCACCTTGCTTCCGTGTCAGCTTTGGCTGGGTGCCCTTCCAAACATCAACCACATTACAGTGTGTACTGGGAGTTATTTTTTGTGCCACTGGTGCTAGTGAGGTTGCCAAGCAACTTGCAAGATAGGAAAAGGTAAAATAAAAAAAACCCTTGGCTAAGTGGGGGAAGTACTTAAGAGAGAAGAAGGGCTTTGTGCCAGGTGTTGGGTGGGTTATGTTAGGTGTTGGGTTAACCTGCGCCCTCAGAAATTCTGGGTTGATGTCTGGCACGCTGGAAGACCACTGGGAATGAGGCACCCCTTAGCTTTTGTTAAAACGAGTCTCAAGAATCCATTTCAGAAGCAGGCTGCATCTGCTCCGATAAACAGTGGTGAGTTGGTCAGCGAATCTTCTGTGATGGTCAAGAATTGATGGCAAGATGAGCCGTTATGGATCACACTATCCCAAGGTGTGTATGCAGGTGACTGGGGACCACATGTGAAACTGCATTCCCACTGAGACTCCGAACATGACTCGTTGGTCAGAGCCAGTTCATCCTCACCCTGGGTATACGGCACTGAAAGTACAAAATAAGTTTTGTGAGGGTGGAGGGATACCGTATGATGGGGGGGGGGGACACAAGCGCAGGCGTCTTGTTATAGCAAAGATACGTGGTTACCCAACATAATATAAGGGTAGCTGGGGAAAAAGATAAGATCATAGCAATGGGGTGCCAGAGCGAATCCTGAAGGAGTGAAAGAGTATTATAAGAGGGTGTATATAAATAAATTGGTACTCACTAAATAGTTGGCTGTATTCAAACTGTCTGAATTGCCGATACCTTTGAAGAATGTATAGTCAGCCACAAGGATCATATCACAAGTGTCATGTTTTAGAACGAAACGTTTGCTACGGTGGTGGCCAGAATCTGGATTATCGCCAGAATATTTGGAGAAATTTTTCATGCCTAGAAAATGGATAGAGTGGAGGAAACAGAATAAGAGAGAGAAAGAGAAATAATGTGTATATACAAAAATATGGTTGTTTGTAATTTTAATTATATTTCAAATCTATTTATATCAATTGTGTTGTAACTTGGGAGGGTCACAATGCCAATAATAAACACATGCACTGGTTCTGTTTCACTTCTTGTGAAAATTAACAAAATAAATGAACAAAAGCAAAAACAAAAGCGAAGGTGTGACTTACCTGATTCATGGAATCGTTTGGTTATTTCTAGAGATTTCTCATACTCCTCTTTACTCAGAGTAACACCAGGCTGGCTTCTACAGACAAGTTGGCTGAAACACAGACACAAAACAGAACATGACAGCAACAGCAGTAGCAGTGGTGGTGGTAGCAGTAGCAGGAGTGGTTGTGGTGGAGGTGGGGATGGTTGTAGTGACAGTATTAGTAGTAATAATGGTGGTGGTGGTGGTGGTGGTGGATGTAATAATGGGTTCAAATGAACTGATCCTTTTCAGGGTTCCTGAAACTGATAATGATGGGATGAGGAAGCTAAAACAGCCCCATAGGTAGCTACAGATAACAATACTATTACTACTACTACTACTACTAATAATAATAATAATAATAATAAAATAATAATAATAATAATAATAATAATAATAATAATAATAATAAACTGGAGACAGAAACACCTTGCAGTAAGACCCTACATAGACAGTAATAAACTTGCCAACGTCAGAAGAAACATTATAAAAAAAAAATTACTAACTGAAGTAGAGATTGACCAAATGAAGCAAGCAGTAAAGGATAAAAAGAATGAAACTGCAGCTAAAGAAGATACTACAGAGGAAATAATTATAAACCAGCCCAAGGCTGATGAAAATACAGTAATAATTGAAAGAGTTAAGGTAACTGATAGGCAAAATAAAATACTCTCTGAACCAACCATAAACACTAAGGCAGGTGAAAATCAAATAGATGAAGGAAGTCATACAGAAATCGACGCAACAGAACTACATGATCTAAAAAATCAAATCATGATTGAATGGCTGAAAATTAAAGAAACTAGTATGAATGAACGCGACACTCTCCCCAAAATTCGCAATTCTAACCAAAACCTGAAAATAATTGGTAAAATCCGCCTTGCACTTAAGGATATAATTTCAGCTAATGATGTTGATATTACAGATCTCAACCACCTGTACTATGCATCCGCAAGAATCTCAACGATTCTATGTGGTGAAAAGATTAGAAAAAGACAACACTCCCACAAAAAGCCTTCTTGGCAAGAACGCATTCAACACCAAATTAAGCTGCTTAGATCTGACATAGAATGTTTGAAAAACCTTAAATTTGACAAGAGTATCAAACCTACAAAGACCCAAAAACTAAAGAAAAAATATAACATGAAAACCATAGTTGACATTGATGCCACCATAGAAACCATCAAGCAAAAGGTATGTGCTAAAGCTGCCCGCATAGCAAGGTATGAAAAGCGTGTTAAATTCTTCCGAGATAATAACATGTTCAAAAATAACCCCAAAAATTTCTACAGGAAGATAGGGAAAACACCAGTAACAATAAAGTCTGTCCCATCAAAAGAAGAAGTGCAAGAATTTTGGAATAAAATCTGGGCAGAAGATAAAACACACAATGAAAAGGCCCCTTGGATTGATAGAATAGCTACAGACCTAGACTCCTTAGAGGAGCAAAAGTGGGAGGGGGTCAGGGTAGAAGATATAAGATCTGCTCTCAGGAGGTCAAGCAAATGGAAGTCTCCAGGAAAGGATAAAATTCCTAACTTCTGGTTGAATGCCTTCCCAGAAAGCCATGAACTGCTAACAAAACTTTACAACGATGTTTTGCAAAATCCTAGTTTGATGCCCTCTTGGCTAGTTAATGGTTTAACATTCCTGCTTCCAAAAAATGAGGAAACAAACGAACCAAAAAATTATCGCCCCATAACCTGCTTAACAACAATGTATAAGACGCTAACATCTGTCCTAACCGAGTACACCTATAGTTTTTTAATAGAAAGTAGCATATTCCCTAATGAGCAAAAGGGATGTAAACGTGGATCTTATGGTTGTAAAGATCAGCTACTCATCAATAAGAT
Organism: Octopus bimaculoides; assembly: GCF_046866305.1. Taxonomy (NCBI): domain Eukaryota; kingdom Metazoa; phylum Mollusca; class Cephalopoda; order Octopoda; family Octopodidae; genus Octopus; species Octopus bimaculoides. The sequence continues at coordinate 4,248,689 of NC_142945.1, read as the reverse complement.
GATCTTAGAAGATTGTCACAAGCGACACAAAAACTTGTCAATAGCCTGGATAGACTATAAAAAGGCCTTTGATAGCCTACCACATAGCTGGATTAGGAAATGTCTGGAAATGTATAAAATAGCTCCTACTCTGCGAAACTTTTTATCTGTAAGTATGAGATCATGGAGAACCACACTGATGTTGAACAATGACAATGAATCTCTAAATGCTGGAGATGTAAGAATTTCATGTGGCATTTTCCAGGGTGACTCACTATCACCACTCCTCTTCTGTCTAGCCCTAATACCGCTCTCAAAATTGCTCAATGATGCACAGTATGGTTATAAAATATTTGATAAAAATATAAATCATCTCATTTACATGGATGATTTAAAGCTCTTTGCAAAAAATGACCAACAACTCAAAGGCCTACTAGCGATTGTTAAACAATTCAGTGATGACATCAGGATGCAATTTGGCCTTGATAAATGTGCAAAAGCTATCTTTATCAAAGGAAAAATGACAAATACATCTAATGTGAACCTTGACCAGCAAAATGTCATAAAAGAGTTAGAACCAGCGGAGAGCTACAAATACCTAGGGGTAATTGAAGGGGACAATATCAAGCACTCAGTGATGAGGGAAAGGATCAGAAGAGAATGTTATCGCAGGGTGAGAGCAATACTGAAGACAGAGCTGAACGCGAGAAACAGGATCGAAGCGATCAATGCTCTAGCCATACCAGTCGTGACTTACAGTTTCAACATCGTTAACTGGTCAATTACTGAAATATGTAATGTTGACAGAAAAATACGAAAACTGTTGACAATGCATAGAATGCACCACCCTAAGGCAGATATAGAACGTCTTTATCTGCCAAGAAAAGAGGGAGGTCGAGGACTACTACAGCTGGCATTATCAATGAAGGTAGCCACAATTGGCCTAGACACCTATATGAAAAACTCTGAGGACTGGATGCTAAAACTTGTCTTAAAATATGAAAGCAAGAAAGCATCTTACTCAGTAACAAAACAGGCAAAGGAATATCTAAGTGAATTCCAATTGCAACAAATTCAAGAATTAGACGAACTAGAAACACCTACAGAAAAAGCTAAGCGCTTGAAAACCCGTGCTAAAATTGCTGCCTTAGCTATTATGACTGAAAAATGGCATGGAAAACCTCTCAATGGCAAATACCCAAAGAGAGCGAATAATGCAGATATTGACAAAGCCCTTACCCACCAATGGTTAATGGCCTCTGGATTGAAATCAGAAACAGAGGGGTTTATCATAGCAGCCCAAGATCAATGCCTACCTACAAAGAACTACCAGGCCAACATATTAAAGAACGGCAGCTCCCCATTATGTCGTATATGCCAACAACAAAATGAGACCATCGATCATGTTGTCTCCATGTGCAGTCTGCTTGCGCCTACAGAGTATCTCAACAGGCATGATAGAGCTGCACAATATATTCACTGGGTAATATGCAAAAACCTGGACTTGCCCCATGATAAAAACTGGTGGGAACACAAACCACCCCCAGTACTTGAAAATGATCACATTGCACTCCTCTGGAACTTCACCATTCAAACTGACAGAAAGATAGACGCAAATAGGCCAGACATCATACTGAAAGACTTCAGACAAAAATCATGCCTCCTCATTGATATGACTGTCCCAATTGATATAAACGTATCTGTCAAGACCTACCAAAAACTGAGCAAATATAAAGATCTTGAAATAGAAATTAGCAAAATGTGGAATCTGAAGACGAAAACAATACCTATTGTCATAGGTGCCCTGGGAATGACAGCGAAACGGGCTGATTACTACCTAGCTCAGATACCAGGAAACCCCAAAATGGCTGAAGTCCAAAAGATAGTGCTCATGGGAACTGCCCATATCCTACGTAAAATACTGTCTATGTGATCTCAAATTTTAAAGCAAACATAATTTTCTTATGGTTTCTTAAACATTCACTTGAACAAAACTGTACAAATCCAAATATATGGTACCCTAGGCATAACACCTACATGAACTTCTAACTTGTTGTCTCTTGAGGTCTCTGGGTGAGACTTGGATCCAACTTGTACAAATGCAAAACAAAAGTCAAACATAAAATAATAATAATAATAATAATAAACCTTTCTACTAAAGACACAAGGCCTGAAATTTGGGGCAGAGGAGTAGTCGATTATATCGACCCCAGTACTCAGCTGGTACTTAATTTATCAACCCCAAAAGAATGAAAAGCAAAGTCGACCTTGGCGGAATTTGAACTCAGATCATGCAGACGGAAGAAATACTGCTAAGCATTTCGCCCGGTGTGCTAACGATTCTGCCAACTTGCCACCTTGATAATAATGATAATAATAATAATAATAATGATCCTTTCTACTAAAGGCAAAAGGCCTGAAAATTTGGGTGAGGTGTTAGAAGATTATATCAATCCCAGAGTACGCAACTGGTACTTAATTCATTGACCTTGAAAGGATGAAAGGCAAAGTCAACCCCAGTAGAATCTGAACTAAGCATTTTCCTCAGCTAGTTTTTCCTGTTTCTCTGTTCTTGAAAATAATCAGCAATTTTTGGAAGTTAAGAAAGAAAAGCAGAAAAAAATGAATAAAGATGGAGGAGGGGGGGGAGAGAAAAAGTAAAAGAGACAACTTACTTTCCATGGCCCGTCTTGTTGTAGAAACTGACGACATCTGAGCCTTTGTAAATGATCATGGTATGGTTCTTGCTGTTGGGAAGATGACGCCAAGAGGGCTAGACAGAATAGTGGGAGACAAAATTAAAATCAATTTATGTCAGCAACAGGGCACAGCAGGTACCATTGCACACACACACACATACATACATACATACATACACATGCATGTGCACACACACACATACATACAGACACACACATATACATGCACGCACACACACGAGGTGGATAGAGATTTTGTAGGTCCCTTACCAACAGGATTAATAAAGACTCCAGTAATATTTTCAAAAGGCAAACAAAAAAGGTCAAATTACAATCTATTAATTTATTTTTACAAGGCCAATGAGCAATTAAAATTTAAACCTTTGCTTTGAGTAATTTCTCTCCCTTCCCCAAGTCTAAGAGGCCCAGTAAAGGGGTCATAAGCAGTGATCTCCCCTAATGACACAAAAAAAATTAACCATTGGAAATCTAGATCAGTATTGAACCCTTCAACATTCAGATTATTCTGTCGAACGTGGTATTTATTCAAATTGTTTGGAGTGAACCATGGCTTATCTCATAGCTTTGAGATGTCAATGGTGTGGTGGTTTATTACTCGAATGACACTGTAAGGTAGGTGTGAGAGGCTGGATATGGCTAGTTTGAACATTAAAACCCTTTCGTTATCATATTTCTGTTGAGATGCTCCGTGTTTCTTTCAATTAATTTTAAATATAACAAAGAATGTAGTAAAATAACTTAGTTGTCATTCAGCTAATGTTAGGAACATAAATTGTGACTAAGGTTTGGTGGAAGGTTTTAATTTAAAACTTATGAAAACAAAACGTTTGTACTACAGAGCCGGAAGTGGTTTTAGCCGAGTTGGTATCAAAAGGGTTAAATGAGTAGAATATTTAGGCCGGATTTGGCTGGTTTAAATGCCAAAGGGTTAAAGTGTTTAGAGATAACAAATTCATTCCAAGTCAAACTATAACCACAATTACAAACATGCACAAGCAAGCAAGCAACCAAAATTCTTTTTTTACTGATATATTATTATATTCGTGTTTGGATAAAATAGATAAAAACAAGTTGCTATAGTTACAGATAAGGGACAACCGGAAAACGGGTGATAGAAATAGCATTTTATTTTTTGTACTGAGTCACATTTTTTCCACAAAGCCACATTTCAATATGCGTAGCTAACTACTACAGAAACTAACAGCAAAGAAGTCATTCCTCTCTCAACTGGTTCCATGACTTGGCTGTTGTCCTCCTGGCAAGTAAGACATCGCTGACCAACAAGCTAATGATGGTACCTCTACACAGTTGCTTGACCTGCTAAAAATAGCAGTAAAATACTCAACACATTATGTGGCTTAGGTAAAGAATACGCACACCCGGTGTTTAGGGTCAGGAGTTAGGGTTAGGGTTTTTTTTGTTACATATTCTTTACCTCCGCCTTTTATGCTATAATTCAACCCAGAGCTCATAGTCCTGCTGGAAACTGCAAGGCGACCCCCCCCCCCCGCCACCAACAGGGCAGGTGGCACGAAAGGAGCTCCCAGTCCATATTGTAAAGTGGTTGGCATTAGAAAGGGCAACCAACTGGAAAACCCCACGCCAAAGCAGGCACTGGAGATCAATCTAGTCTTTGGAACATCGGCTCCAGTAAAAACACGCCAGCATGGAATATGAACACAAGATGATGAAGATGATGATGAGGAGGAGGATGACGATGAGGATGATGATGATAATGATGATGATGATGATGATGATGATGTGATGATGATGACGATGACAAGATAAAGGGAACATCAAGAGTTTTCATCATTGACACAAAGAGGAGGGGGTCCATTTAGTTTTGCATCATTTCTGAACCCTGAGTATCAAAAGTGTTATATCACAGAGCTCACCTCAACTGTATAGGTGTCATTAGGGGTGGTTATGGTGGCCAGTAAGTCCTCACCTTCCCATACAGCTTCAACATGTGAATGAGCATCGTCTACATTAAATGGAAGAAAAGAGAAATAAAACAAACATTAAGAACATGTAAACATTGATTGAGAGAGAGAGAGAGAGAGAGAGAGAGAGAAACATTGATTGAGAGAGAGTGAGAGAGAGTGAGAGAGAGAGAGAGAGAGAGTTTGTATTCTACTCAGCTTTGTGTGTTTGTTGATTGTAACAGTGAAGAGAGTAAGGCTTGAGTGATTAGGGTTAGGGTTAGGGTTAGGGTTCAAGGTGACTAGAGTGAATAAGTGAAGTCTGAGTAAAGAGCGAATGGGACAGAAGTCTGAGTCAAGAGCGAGTGGGACTGAAGTTTGGGTCGTGGTGGAGTGAGACTGAAGTTTGAGTCAAGAGCAAGTGAAACTGAAGTCTGAGTTGAGGTGGAGTGAGACTGAAATCTGAGTAAAGAGCAAGTGAGACTGAAGTCTGGGTCAAGATAGAGTGAGACCTCTGTTTAGAGAGTAAGACTGACATTTGAGTGTAAAATGTATCCTTTGCCTACAGCCAACCATGACAAGTTTTGACATGCATAAACCATTGAATTTATTGAGAGTGACACTTCTTATTTCCCTTCATCGTCAGGTGCATTTACTGATTGTAAACAATGGCCTCACTGTTCATACACTGTCCTTTGCTTGCAGTCCACCACAAAAGCATGTGACAACCTCAGACATGTCCTTGGCACATTAGGGGGTTTTCATAAACAAAAGACTCATTCACAGAGTGTCATTTGTTTCCATGTAACTGTATCCAGGCTGTTCATAGTTCATTAGGCAGTGGTGGTCATGGTGGGGTTATTAGTTTGCTTGGAAATAAGGGAGAGTAAGGGATCAGGAAGGGCATCTGATCACAGAGAACTCTGCTCCAAGAATACTCTCACCTGCACCAGGTAAATACAGAAAAGAAGATATTAAAACGATGATGATGATGATGATGATGATGGTGATATGAACGAACTTACTGACACACCTTGTAGCGCTCCTTGATAAAAGGCATTCTTATCAACAAAGAGTGAAGATTCGTGACCGTCTGCATCGACTACAGTGGCTTCGAAATCGTGGGTCAAAACCTGCTGGCTGGAGCGTAAATAAAAATTGAAGTCCCTGGATAGAAATAATGAAAATAAAAAATACAAGTAGCAAACATCAAAAAATAACCCCCCCCCCCAGGTAATGTTATCAATTCTTGCTTTATTTTGAGAATTTCTTCAAATTAACCAAAAAATACATCAAGAGAAAAATGTGGAAAACACTCAAAAACCTTAATTTAAACCATAACTATACAAATATAGCTATGGCCAGACTGGAGCACTTGAACATCACGAAAACATAATTTGAGGTTTGTATTTAATAGTTAGTGAGGATGGGCTTGAGTCACTAGAATGAGTGAGAGTGACGTCTGTGCCAACAGAGTGAGTGAGTGATAGTGAGGCCTGTGCCAAAAGGGTGAGTGAGACTGACATTTAAGTCAAGAGGGAATGAGAGTGAAGTTTGAGTCAATAGTGAGTGAGACTTAAGTTTGAGTTAAGAGTGAGTGAGAGATCTGTGTTGATAGAATAAGACTGATGTCAGTTTCAACAGGGTAAGTGTGATGTTTAAATTAAAAGAGTGAGTGAGAGTGAGGCTCAATTTAGTATAAAGTCAGTGAGAGTGCAGGTTTGAGTGTAGGTGAACAGAGTAGCAAGTACGCATAAAGTTTGAGTCAACAGAATGAGTGAGAGAGATGCCTGATTGTGAGGTTAAGAGAAGAGAATACCCTTTGAGCCACTGCACAAACAGACCCCAGCAACGAGGATTTAGAATTGGAAGTAGAAAATCAATCAGCCCTTGTCACTGAATAAACCCTCCAGCCCTTGAAATACACAAAAATAACATTGTTCTTAACGAACATTAGCAACCTACCTGCCTAGTCCTTTCAGGTGTACAAACTTAAGGTGTGACTGGGGGTTGGCGTCAATGCTACGTTTAGTGATTATGTGAATGTCTGTAGATTTCAGGGTTTCAAAATAGTGCAGTTTCTGGTTTATGTTTCCTGCAAAAGACAAAGTGTGCACTGGGAAATACAAACAGATAAACGACGTACTACATTGGAAGAGTTTGAGAAAGGGACAGGGCTGTGGTGCAGTGTGGTGTGATGATCGGGGAAGAGGAGTGAAGGCCTGCATGCAGGTGCAAGGAAGGGAAAATTAATGACCATGATCTAAATAAAAAATAGCAGCCAAACCTGCTATGAAGCCATTATATCACTCATATTATTTCTCTTCACAATAAAGACTGTCTTTGGGTGACATGCTAAATAGAATCCACAACTTGAAAATAACTGGTTAATTCCCTACTGCAATTTCAACGTTAGGAACCTCTTAAGGGACACACATATAGACCCAGGAAGATGTGGGGCGAAGTGAAAGGGGTAGACCCAGGAAGACATGGGACGAAGTGGTGTAAGAAAGGATCTTCAAATGTTGAGCATCACAGAGAGGAAGAGAGTGGACTGAGACTGTTGGTGGTTTGCTCTGCTTGAGAAGACACATCAAGCTAAGTAAATACATTGGTCATCCATGCAGACAGGCATGTCCTCTGCACCCCTCCTTCTTCAGCTGACCATTCCAAATCTTGCAGGCTTGGGGGTGCTGATGCCACCTAAAAAGCACCCATACTGGTGGAATGTAAATGCACCCATGCTGGTAGCTGTGTAAAGACAGCCAGTACAATCTGTGAAGTGGTTGGCATTGGGAAGGGCATCCAGCCAGAGAAACCATGTCAAAACGGACAGGGAGCCAAAGAAGCTCCTCTCAAGCAGTCCAACCCATACCAGTATGGAAAACGGTTCTTAAATGATGATGATGATAAGCTTCTTTCAGTTTCCAACCACCAGATTCACTCACAAGTCTTTGCTTCAGCAGTTTTCAACTGCAGCTCCCAGGGCCTCAAGTGGCCCTTGATGGTCTTCACTAAATAAATATAATTTTTTTTTTTTTAATTCACTTGTGTTTTACTTTTTTGGTGTGACCCCTGATAAAAATCCAGGTTTTGGATCTGACCCCAGATATTAAAAAGGTCAAGAACCACTGCTTTGGTCCATCCAGGGCTATTGTAGAGGACACATGCCCAAAGTGCCATGCAGTGGGACTGAACCTGAAACCATATGACAGGAAAACAAACTTCTTAACCTCATGGCTCTGTCTGTGCTGACCAAAGTCACGCCTGCATTGACAACAAAATACAGTTGGCAAAGGCAATCCTATAGGCAGTATCATATTTTAATGAGCTAAATTCATAACAACAATGAAATAAAGTTTAGTTGAAAGAATCTATTTATAAAAAAAAAGCCACAGAAAAACTCCAATAAACGACTAATGCTTTCTTTTTGTTTCATTGTTTTACTTCAAATATAAAATAAAACGCATTTGTGTGTTTTTCCACATCCATGTAATGTTACTAAATATTTAAATTGCTGTTACCATTGTATACAAGTAATATATTATTACTTTTTAAAAAACTAAAAATATTGCTTAATTACTTTAATTATCATTCATGGTATTTAAATGTAATGCAACATATTTTTCAAGCCTTTGTGTGTTTAAGCCTATTCAAATTACTCTGTCAAATGTAATCCTTATTCAGTCAATTTTTTTTTTATATATATATATATAATTAATCCCGTGGAGGTGCAATGGCCCAGTGGTTAGGGCAGCGGACTCGCGGTCATAGGACCGCGGTTTCGATTCCCAGACCGGGCGTTGTAAGTGTTTATTGAGCAAAAACACATAAAAAGCTCCACGAGGCTCCGGCAGGGGATGGTGGCGAACCCTGCAGTATTCTTTCACCACAACTTTCTCTCACTCTTACTTCCTGTTTCTGTTGTACCTGTAATTCAAAGGGTCACACTGTGTCACACTGAATATCCCCGAGAACTACGTTAAGGGTACACGTGTCTACCTCCAGCTTTAAAAATATCAACTAAGACAGAGTTGTTGTTATTTTGTTACACAAACTTCCTCGAATTCTTCACCCATGAGGTAGTGGCATTCATCCCTGGATTGCGCCAAAAACAGTTAAAAATGAAAGCTTTACTCCCTGAAATACTGCCTGTCTAAAAGAGATCTCGAAACGGTAGTTTCTTTTTCCTTGCGACATCAAATATATTTTACAGTTTAAAACAATCAAGGTGTGTGTGTGTGTGTGCATATATGTATGTATATTTACGTATGCGTTTATATATAGCTATGTGTGTGTACGTATATTTATGAGTATGTACTTGTATATATATATATATATATATATATATATATATATATATATATATATATATATATATATATATCTGTGTATGTATATTTGTGTGTATATACGTTTGTTTATGTATGTATGTTTATGTGTATGTTGAATGTATACATGTATTTGTTAGCATATGTGCCTGTATGAAGAATTATAAAGTCGTAAAAGACCTATGTGAACAAGCTTCCTGTCCCAGTTGTTGCTTTCTCCACTTCATCACTTCACGTACGTTGTCAAAGTTCTCTCAAGAGAGGTATGAAAGCCCCCAAATCCCATGTCTCCAGATGCCAGAGAGGTTCTGTGTGTATATCTATAGAGATAGATACACATGAATAATTTTGTGTGTATACATACATATATATATAAATATATATATGTGTGTGTGTGTGTGTATGTATGAATTTGTGTGTGTGTGTGTGTATGTTTGTTTGTATATATAGGTGTGTACGAACATATATTCCAACTTACCAGTGACGGGAATAAAACCACACGCAGCGAGACAAATAAATAACACAAATACTGTTACATGGCAATAATCCATCATAACGAGGAACTGAACTAATTAAAGCTAATTAATTAACTATTACTAATTACTAAACAGGATAGCTTAGGCAGGAGACAACACCCCGCCTGGAAAGAAGAGTGCGTCATTCAGGGGGAAGTTACTCTAGACGCTTAACATTACAAACAAAAGAGTGAGTCAGTTTCACTTCGCACTTTGTTCCCACCCCCACTCCGACTTCACCTCACTGGTTCTATGCTTCGCTGTGTTATGGTTCGAAGCCAGATCGAATCTAGCTAAAACTGTGGGGTTCCATTTTTTTATTTTTTATCTTGCTTTTATTTCAACGAAATTGGGCGTAAGGGCTGACGTGGGTGTATGGCTAAAAACGTTCGCTTCGTAATTCCGTGGTTTTTCAAATCAGGTTTTGTCCCACTACGCGGTATTTTGAACAAGTTTCTTCTCCTGTAGCCCTGGGCCGATCAATGCCTTGCGAGTGAATTATGCACACATATTCTTTTATTCTTTTTCTTGTTTTCAGTCATTTGACTGCGGCCATGCTGGAGCACCGCCTTTTGTCGAGCAAATCGACCCCAGGACTTATTTTTTTATAAGCCTAGTACTTATTCTATCGATCACTTTTCCCGAACCGCTAAGTTACGGGGACGTAAACACACCAGCATCGGTTGTCAAGCGATGTTGGGGACAAACAAACACACAAACACACACACACACACACACACACACACACACACACACACACACATGCACACACACATTAATATATATATACGACGAGCTTCTTTCAATTTCCGTCTACCAAATCCACTCACAAGGCTTTGGTCGGCCCTAGGCTATAGTAGAAGACACTTGCCCAAGGTGCCACGCAGTGGGATTGAACCCGGAACCTTGTGGTTAAGTACTCCTGCGCCTATATATATGTGTGTGTGTGTGTGTCTTTTAATTTTTATTTGCTTTAGTCGTTTTGAAGGGTTTATTCGTATTAATCAACCCCCAGTACGTGTTTTTTAAACTAAAGTCTGGTACTTTGTCCATTGATCTCTTTTTCCCGAGCCACTAAGTTATGAGGACGGGAACAAACCAACATCAGTTGTCAAGCAGTGGTGGGGGTCAAATATAAACACAAAGACACACATCTATATGTATGTATATGTGAGTATATGCGTGCGTGCGTGCGTGCGCTCGCGCACGTTGTGTGTGTCTGCTAAATTTGGCCGGCCCAGGGTTATAGAAGAAAACGCGTGCTCTTGGTACTGTACAATAGGGTTGAACCAGGAGCCATGTGGCTTGAAGTAAATTTCTTGCCACGCAGTCATGCCTACATCCCCCTCTCTCTCCCTCTCTCTCTCTCTCTCTCTCTCTCTCTCTCTCTCTCTCTCTCTCTCTCTCTCTCCCTCTGTTTGTTGGCTACGTTGAGGCCCAAATTTTCTCAAGTTTCACTGGTCCCACTCCCGAACTATACGGCTGTTATATTGACGACTGTATCGGTGCAACCTCACTCTCCCGCGAACATCTGGACTCCTTCCTCTCTTTAGTCAAATCTTTCCATTCTGTCCTCCACTTCTCCTGCACTATCTCTGACACCTCTGTCTCCTTTCTTGACATTTCAGTCAGCATTCATCACTCCACTCTCACCACCTCCATCCACTGCAAACACGCAGACTCACACTCATACCTCAACTTCTCCTCCTCCCACCCTAAACACACCAAGCTTTCCATCCCCTATTCCCAATTACTCCGTCTACGCAGGCTTTGTAGTGACGACCATGACTTTGAGACTCAGTCTCAACTCATGGCTCGACACTTCATCCTACGTGGATATCCTCTCACCACTATCCACGCATCTCTTCATTCTTAATACCTCCTGGCAGATTCGAATCTGAATATCTGATCCCTGTTGCTTTTCCTCATCGGAGAATACCTCCTCTCTTTCGACTATATATGTTTATAGCACACAGGATTCATCGGTGTAAGTGGATTTCGAGACGCCACCGTATTTTGGTTTTATTGTGTGCCTCTTCAGTCACAGCTACTCCGCCTGACTGAGGAATCTAATCTTATACAAAACCACAAACAAATTATTTGCTGATGCAGGAAGATGCCTGCCAAACATATATTTTTGTTACTGAATATGTTAGTGTTATTTAATTTCTGAACAGTTTTGCTGCCGTTTGTTTATGTAGTTTGATTTCTTTATCTATCAGTTTCTACTAAGATTGAGACGCGAGTAAAATTAATAAGAAGCGAAAATAAAACTTTGGAAACAGCAACGCCGCCATAACTTACGTGGAAACCGTGAGCGTGCTTTAAAGGCTGATTATCAGTGAAAGACTTGAAAGTGAACGTAAGATCGTAATACTTCATGCAAAGTAAAGTAAATATAACAAATAATCCAGAATCCTTGTCCGGTAGCGGATTGATCCCAAAATCTAATCAGTTTGTGCCAGTCACGAGGCCAAACGTCTCTGTAAGTTTCATCCGACTCCATCTAGGGGTTCTTGAGATATCTTGATCACGGACAAGCAAACAAACACAACTGAAAACAATACCTCCGCCTTTGCTAAATCGGAGGTAACGTTATTATACAGGCCTATTTTTAATATATACAATCGGAAACCACTGTTTCCGTAACTTTATTTCCAGAATATTGATCCAGAGATTGATGTCATCAACATTTCCAGCTTTGCGCGTATATACTGGTCAGCACGCTTAAATCCACGTAAGTGTGAACTTTTTTTTTTTAATTTCTAATTTAATTTAGCAGAAATTATAACAATAGGAGTAATATTTAATAATAATTAATTTTTATTTGCAAACTAATTTAAAACAAGAGATCAAGAAAATAAATATCACATATATAAATCGGAGACAAATAAAATTTACATGATTGAGTAATTCAAAAAAAGGGGAAGAAAACACGAAGTAGTTTTCTTAAGGAATAAATGATAACTGCTTATGTAGTAACCGTAATGTTTAACGGTCAAAATAAAAGGGAATAAAAAAGAATAAAGATAACATGGCTACGTTCGTCCACTGGAGGGTATGTGAAAAGTACGGCCTTCACAGAGCACAGAAATGGTACGAACATGAACCAGAAGGAGAACAAGGGATATAAGATCATTTGCAGTGAAGAATTTGTGTTGCAATGTTCTTATGTGATGTGATCTCGACCTTTGTAGGGGACGCATTGCATAGGGGCCTAGTCTTGGGTAAATTGTAAACATAATGCCAATATCATTTGGATAATATATATATATATATATATATATATATATATATATATATATATATATATGATAACTGCTTGAATCCTCTGAAACGTTTGAAACTTTTCCATTAATCAAAATCCACATGACGACATAACTATGTCACATAGGAAAAAACAGCTATTACTTCATTTGAAGTTTTTACTACATAAAGTTTAAGATATATACTGTTATATTGCTCACACAGTGGCTGTGTGAGCTACGAAATCCTCGTCGCCACTGTTATATCGCACGTTCGGATGACCTCTACTCAACTACACCGACATCTGGACTTCTCCCTAAATATCTACGTATTGGGTTAGCCTACTTCATCGTCTGAGGGCATCGATACAACATATACATAGCAATGTTTTCCATAAGACTGATTTACATTTTAGCAAAATCTCCCTCTTTCTGGCAGCAATTGCAGATACCATTTAGGTATGGCTCTCCATTCTGTCATTGAAAATTTTACCATAAAAATGCAATTTGTCTTCTCTTTAAAAGAAGTCGTTATTGTATTGATCCATTCTCTTACTATTGTCTTATTATCGTATTATAATACCATGTAGAAATTATTAGTATGCTTCGGCATTATTCGGGGCGAGATCAATAAGGATATTATTTCTATAAAATATAATAAATTGTCTTTTGAGACGCGACCTATATGTTTCATGGCTAGTCATTGTCGTATTTCAACCTCTGATGATGTCACTCGGTGCGGTTTGCAATCTTCCTTTCATTCAGCGCCCATCTTGTGACTCCACTCGTTTTCCGTATTGTTCTGTCACGGTATTAACAATGTGTGTGTGTGGGGGGTGGGGGTGCGTTAATGAATGAGTGTTGTTATTGTCGTTTAGGCTCTGATCAGTCCTGATCAGGCAGACACTTTTTAAATCAAAGACACTCCAGTTATGACTCTCCTTCCTTTCTATTAAGTCGGTCAGTCATAATACATCAAGAACTGTGCAATCCGATTGCGCCTTCCTTGTTTCTTTTTAAGACACTAGGGTAGGATTTTGAGGAAAATTTAGTCGCTGTTTCTAGCAGTTGTAACAACTACGAAGAAGAGGAAAGTGTCAGCTGTCCACAGACTAAGGTGACACTTATTTTACTGGTCATGCTTCAAGAACCCCGCGGAGAACTCTTGCAGTTCAAAGCAATGATGATTTTCGTAGGAGTTCTTATCTTTAAGTTCGTTCCAATCACTTTTTGAGCCATGCTGGTAGTTCTTTACTGATACTTTCAAATGCACCAATTGGTATCACGTCCACTTTCTTCATTGCCCACATTATTATTATTATTATTATTATTATTATTATTATTATTATTATTATTATTATTATTATTATTATTATTGGCTTAGAAGTTAAAGGGTAGTGACCATGCTTTTTCATGACTTCTAAGATTGATTGGGGTCAGGGGAAGGAGATATCACCAGAAACGTGACCTGAATGCTTGCATTAGAGCAGACACTACAAAAATCTCTCATGGAGCAAGTTCTGGTGTCAAAGCAGGCGATAGATTGTCTGCTGAGAATTGAAATCCAGTTATAAACGAAATTCCTTTTTATGAGAAACTGGCCAACGCAGCACTAAGACATCGGTTCAATAACAATATTGTACAATCCATTAATTGAACAGATACCACAAAAAGACTTTTTACTTCGTAGACAGTATTTTTTATAAAAATATCTTGTCTGAGTTTTTCTAGTTTCTTCTAGGCTGCTCTTAACCCGTGTAGACATCATTTTCAAAAGTATTGTTAATTTTTCATTTAATCTCTGCTGTCTTTATCGCAAATGTCTTCCTCAGCCTTCGGTACATATACTACCAAATGGGTTTTCTTTTTGCTATTTTCCAACTTGACTTCTTTTCTGTTGCTTTTACCATTCTTTGTCTTTCCATCTGTCGCATTGGTAACTTCTAAATTTGGTGTGTTTGGCGGTGCTTTGATTCCGTGAAGATTCCTAGAAGATCCGCTCGATGCAAACGATGATGACGAAGATGAATTCTTATGGCCATGAAACATTTGCGAACCCATATCTAAAAACAAACACGACATATAGTCTTTGAAATAGTTCATTCCTAACGGAAGGGCACACGATGCGTTATATTTGCGTAGACAATTGGCTGCAACATTCTGATTTTGCTCCCACCAATGGTAAATGCATTCCTCTTTCTTATGGGTTTTTACGGGCTGTAAAAACATTGAAGAGCTGTCCATGTTCTGAATAGAAGGGAAATAACTAACTATTTTTTTACCTTTCATATTAACTCTTTTACAGTTTTCAGACGAAGAATTCGACTCTTTCTTTGAGACATCAATATGTGGAAGTACACAACCTCGGTTTCGGCAGAGACCAGCTATTATATTTTTCTCTCCTTTTGTCAAATCTGTTCCTTCCGGCAAGAAGAGTTTATGGCAGACGACCTGTCGTCTGCCATTGTTTTCCCTTGATAATTCATTTCGATTAGATTCACTCAATGAACATATTGAAGACAAAGTGGCCATTTCTTGGTAAATTTTAGAAACCGGAGCATTCTCTAAAGATTTCTCGCTCCAGTCGTGAAAGGAAGCGATATTAGCTCGGTTGAACTTATTATTATTATTATTATTATTATTATTTTGGCGATATGAACAGTCGGAAGGGATAGGAACGTTTGACCGTTTCGAAATCTGATTCAGGTGCTTGACATTCAAATGGTGTGGAACAGACAACGGCTTTGTATGTGGAGAGAATGATGGTGATGTTGGTGCTGTCGGTAATATCATTGGTAATGTTGTAGAAGATGTTGATGATTGAAGCAGAGATGGCGGTGCCAACCAGGATCTGAAATAAGCAAATAAATAAATAAATATGTATATATACTGAACCACAAAAGAAACGTCACACACATACTAAATAGAAACCGATTTATTAACAGACTGCCCAGCATTGATTGAAGAGTGATAATTAAGAAACCGTTCTTTCCTAATGATAAAACGTCATTTCCTGAAACATGTCTGACGTCACATGGTGTCACGTGATGGCGGAGTGTTCTGGATCCAAAGAGATGAACTCAATATCTCGTGTGACCACCGTTAGCCTTGATTACCGCTAAGCATCTATTTTTTTACTTTTCATATTAACTCTTTTACAGTTTTCAGACGAAGAATTCGACTCTTTCTTTGAGATATCAATATGTGAGAGTACACAACCGGTTTCGGCAGAGACCAGCTATTATATTTTTCTCTCCTTTTGTCAAATCTGTTCCTTCCGGCAAGAAGAGTTTATGGCAGACGACCTGTCGTCTGCCATTGTTTTCCCTTGATAATTCATTTCGATTAGATTCGCTCAATGAACATATTGAAGACAAAGTGGCCATTTCTTGGTAAATTTTAGAAACCGGAGTATTTTCTAAAGATTTCTCGCTCCAGGCGTGAAAAGACATTTGTACATTGAATGCACGAAACGGTTGATGAAGGCCACAGAGATAGCAGCCCACACTTTGTTAAAATTTGCAGTGAGTTGTGCCGCAGTTGTCGGCCTGGGGTGGATGTCATTTAGCCTTCTTTGGATTTCGTCCCACAGGTGCTCTAGGGGGTTCAAGTCTGGACTTAGAGCAGGCCATGGCAGTGTCTGGATGTTGTGCTGTTGGAGGAAGTCTGTAGTCAACCTGGCAGTAGGGGCACGGGCGTTGTCGTGTTGGAACACGTGATTCTGATGACATGTAAAGTATTGCACAATGTGAGGCTTCAACACTTGGTCGATGTAGCGAGCAGCGATTGCTCCATTGCTCCAGCCTCGGCCGATGTTTTTGAAGACCACTGGTCCAAGTTTCTGGTTGAGTGCAATCCCGCCCCATAAGTCTCTCTCCACCACACAGCCATCGGCATGACGTTCACCCCTTCTTCTCCAAACCCTAGCTCTGCCATGTGCCACTGAAACGCAATATCGACTATATATATATATATATATATATATATATATGCTTAGTTATTACTGTTTGTGTAGTTGTTGTTCTTGTTGTCGTCATGGTTAGTGCTGCTAGTGGTCGTGGTAGCGATAGCGTTTTAGTTGTTAACGTTGCTGTTGTTGTTGTAATCTAATATTAATTGATCATCTCATCTCATCCAACACATTCAGTCTGAGTTTACGTGATAACAACAAAATAACGCAGTAACTATTGACAACGATGTGCCTGTCTGTCTGCCTGTCTGTCTGCCTGTCTGTCTGTCTGCCTGTCTGCCTGTCTGTCTGTCTGTCTGTCTGCCTGCCTGTCTGTCTGTCTGTCTGACTGCTTTCCCCTTTGGTAATTAACATATTCGACACGGTCTGTTTGTGCCTCTCTCTCACGCTCACTCTCTCTGTCTCTCTGTCTCTGTCTACCTGTCTACCTGTCTGTCTCTATCTATCTAGATTGATAGATAGACAGACAGACAGACAGACAGGTAGACAGATAGACAGACAGATATATAGATATATAGATAGATAGATAGATAGATAGATAGATAGATAAATAGATAGATAGATAGATAGGTAGGTAGGTAGGTAGGTAGGTAGGTAGGTAGGTAGGTAGGTAAGTAGGTGGTAGGCAGAGAGGAAGGAAAGCAAACGAAATCTAAGGTTGCCATCACAAGTTGTCCCATCAATAAATAATGATTATATATCGATTACAACCATAGGTATTCTGACATATAGGACAGAATAATCTGGAATAATTACACTCTAAGGTTTCACTTTTTATTGTTTTATGTAACGTTGTAAATTAGTTAAACGGAAATTGATTGGGGCAGTTACTATAATAACAGGTTCTGGGTCTTTCTAGATACGAAAAATTTAGAGACGAGGCTGTTAGTTTTTGACAAATATATAACAATAAAGAAGAGTATGAGGGGGTGGGGCTAGAAAGTTCCTGGTTTTGGGTAAAAGAAAATACAAGAGAATCAGTTAACTGTGATTTTATTCAACATATTCCCATTTCAGATTCATACACTTATAGCAGTGATCCTTCAGTATTTCTAAGCCCTGTAAAGGAACTTGGAAGGCTGAGCCCTCAACAAGGCCTTTCGTGATACCCTTAAAGCCAAGAGCTTTTCAGCGCACCCTCGTAGTATATGGGAGAAACTAATTAACTGGTTAGGAGAGATTAACAGGGACAGTATCACTTACAACGAACTTGGATCGGGAATGGCAATTGACTGGTTTCTCGATACGATGTACGAAGGATGTTCTTTTAGTGCTCGTGTGAACTCTCTGAAACAAGAGGACACAGAAATCATTCGATGGGCCCCGGAGGGCGGGGGCACAGTATGGTAACATATCTTCACTTCTGATCTTTAACATACAGCAGTAGGCGTTTGCTATCCGATTCCAAGAAGACGTATGCATATTTTGAGGGGCAATTTGTTGGACTTCTCGCAAGGAGCAGTGGACTGGAGATGTTAGACTAATTTGACAGTTTGCAGTGTGACTCTCGGTTGAATTTTCAAACTAGAGTCAAGGTAAACCCGATTTAGCAAATGAAATTTTGGACGTGTTGAATGATTGTGCAATAGGCAAATCGCAGGACTTGATGGTCTTTGTTGCCAACAGTATTCTT
>NC_142945.1:4220374-4227874 GCF_046866305.1 Octopus bimaculoides | reverse complement strand
TGAGTAGTACCTGTATTTCAAAGGGCCAGCCTTGTTACATTCTGTGTCACGCTGAATCTTCCTGAGAACTACGTTAAGGGCACGCGTGTCTGCGGAGTGCTCAGCCACTTGCACGTTAATTTCACGAGCAAGCTGTTCCGTTGATTCGATCAATTGGAACACTCATCGTCGTAAGCGACGGAGCGCCAGGTCGTCTTTTGTTTTGTTTTTTAGGATGATGATGGTGGTGGTGGTGGTTAGGATGAAGTGGTATTGAGTGGTGATGATGATGATGATGATGATGATGATGATGGTGGTGGTGGTGGTTGTGGTGGTGGTTAGGATGATGATGATGGTAATGGTGGTAGCGCTGATAGTGATGATGATGGAGATGACGGTGGTCTTGGTGTTGGTGTTGGGTGATCACTCACATTACAGAGTCACCATTGTTCTTTGTCCACATCAGATGACCATTGTCCACCCTAAGCTGTCAAGAACAACGAGGGTGGCTGGACAGTGTTGGCGGCTGTCCGAAATCTGTGCAGTTGGCGACAATGATTGATGGGCGTTGGGTGGCGGGCGTGTTCATGGTGGTGGCATTGGTGGTGGGGGTGAGAGTAGTGTTGTTGTTGTTGGTGGTGGTGGTAGTGGTGGTGGTGGAGGTTATGGTATAGGTGTGTTGTGGGGGGTAGTGTATGGGGGTGTGTATGGGGGTGATGGTGGAGGTAGTGGTGGCGGTGCTGTTGGTTGGTGGTGGTGATGCTATTTCTGTTATAGGTGGTAGTGGTGGTGATGGTCATGTTGGTAGGAGTGGAGCTGGTGATAGCGGTAGGAGTTGTAACGGTAGTGGTGATGGTGGTGGTGATGTTGATGATGATGATGGTGGTCCAGATGCGAGGATGCTGGTGGTAGTGGTGGTGGTGGTAGTGGTTGTCGTAGTGGCGGTGATGTGTTATGGTTTTGACGGGAGTGGTCATAGGTGGTGATTGTGATGTGGTGTCGGTGGTAGTAAAAGATAAGACAGAACCATATCCTGATGTCTGCTGTGAGCATCAGGCGTGTTCGAGACAGGCGCCATCTACACAACTTCCGGTATCCGGAACCTGCAGAGTTCAAATTTCTGCAACGCTCACCCATAGTTACTCTCTGTTGCTAATGGTACCACCGTTATTGTTGATATCGTTGCAACAGAGAAATAGATACATCTATCTATCTATGTATCTATCTATCTATCTATCTATCTATCTCCTCTCTCCCTTCTCTCTCTCTCTCTCACTCTCTCTCTCTCTCTCTCTCTCTCTCTCTCTCTCCCTCTCCCTATATATATATATATATATATATATATATATATAAAAATAAGATAATCGCAGCTTGGCTGTGTGGTAAGAAGCTTGCTTCCTGACAACATGGTTCCGGGTTCAGCCCCACTACGTGGCTCCTTGAGCCTCTGTCTTCTACTCTAGCCTCGCGCCGACCAAAGCCTTGGGAGTGGATTTCGTAGACGGAAACTGAAAGAAGCCCGTTGAATATACATGTATGTGTGTGTGTGTGACTGTGTTTGTCCCTCCAACATCGCTTGACAACCGATGCTGGTGTGTTCGGCAAAAGTGAGTACCCCTGCGACGGACTGGCGTCCCATCCAGGAAGGGAATATATGTGCCATGAAAACCGGGAAACCGGCCCTCTGAATCTGTATGACTCAGGGAGGATCATTTTGAAGTTTATCTCCGTGAAAACCAGGAGCAAATACCTTCTTCAGAAAAAAAAAAAGACTGGAAAACGTTGTGTGAATGGTTTGCGCCAAGCTAAAATTAAAGACATGATGTATCTTTGCTGATTGGAGAGAGAATATCCTTTAAACTAGTGCTACTCAAAGTGGTGGTCCGCGGACCGGTGCCGGTCCACGAGCCATCAGCTGCCGGTCCGTGACGAATTTCCAGAAAAGAAACATTATAAAACGCTTATAAAATGCTTATGTAATATTGTATTATTTGTTTACAAAATAAATATAAGATTAAAAAAAAATGTCAACTTTTATTATATTCATTATATATATTGTTTCTGGTATAAATTAATATTACTAAGAAATATTACCGGTCTCGGGCGCATTGGAAAAAAAACTGCCGGTACGCCACATCAGATAGTTTGAGAAGCACTGTTTTAGAATACTTACCTTCCCAAAAAGCATGATGTGGTCGCTAGAACATTCTGGAATAGATCAAGAAAAAAAAAAAAATAGAAAAAATTAGTAATAAAGATAAATACATTGGAATAGATGAACGAAAAAAATAACGAGTTAAAATAATATATGGGTTCATATTAAGGCGGCGAGCTGGCAGAATCGTTAGCACGCCGGGGCCGAAATGCTTAGCGGTATTTCGTCTGTCTTTACGTTCTCAGTTCAAATTCCGCCGAGGTCGACCTTGACTTTCATTCTTTCGGGGTTGATTAAATAAGTACCAGTTACACACTGGAGTCGATGTAATCGACTTAATCTAATGACTGAAGCAAGTAGAAAGTACACACATACACACACATACATACATACACACATACACTCACATACACACACATACACTCACACGCACACATGCACACACATACACTCACACGCACACATACACACATACATACATGTACATGCATGCATGCAACTCAGAAGTATTCATCAATAATTCATTCGAAAAGTTAAGTGAAGTGGAACCACGTTAGAGACTTGGTGATGGTCATTTTATGAGTTTTATCGCCATCAAAATAATAATAAAACATTCACCACCTTCCCTATCTACACACACATAAATATAAATATACATATCCATACGTACACACACACGCACATACATGTACACATGCATACACACATATATAAATACATATATTCAAATACACATATATACATGCACACACATAAATGCAGTCATGCATATATATAAATATATATATATTATACATGCACACATACAAATATATCAACATACGTATATACATACACACATGTATATTTGCGTTATTTACAGTTATACAAGCCGTTGTCTAGGCAACAAGGAGATTAGGGATGATACAGGTTCCATCACAGCGATTGCATATAAAGAAGATATTAAAGTACATATAAGATATATGCTAGATTATAGATCTTCGACAGTGAACGTATATAGAGCATAGATTATAGATCTAAGATAGTGAGTGTATATAAAGTACATAGAACACTCACACACACACACACACACACACACACACACACACACACACACACACACACACACACACACACACACACACACATTTGATTTTGTAAGCGTCGAAATGTGTGTTGAACGATAGAATTTGGATGATATTTGTTCGAACGCAGAATTGCCGTCAGAACATCAGAAATACTTGGTAAATGTTCCTTACATTTCGACGCTTACCATCTTCATCGCTGTCATCAACACCATTACCATCACCACCACCACTACCACCCCAACCCCCAGCAGCGGAATCACACTCCCAAAGCTTTGGTAGATCTGAGGCTAATGTAGACGATACTTTTCTCGAGGGACCAGATCAGGCAATGGTATCGAACTTGAAACCTGCAAATTTACGAGGTAAACCTCTTTGAATCCACACAGCCATTCTTGTTTGAGGCCCTTACCGAATGAACATCAACGTTAATCAATGATGGGGAACGACGTCCTCACCCCTCACCCTCATCCTCGCCGCATGAGAAAATATCAAAAACCGGTCGGCGGTCACGGTTGACCGATCACCCAGAAAGTGTATCGGAGACGACTGCTGACCATCATCATCATTATCATCGTCGTCATCGTCGTCGTCACCATCGTCATCATTATCATCAGCATCATCATCATCATCATCATCATCATCATCATCATCATCATCATCCCTGTTTAATCGTTACCTGTAACCACTAACCTTTAGATTGCAATAACCTGTTCGACAAGCAATTTCTGATTTCTTTCCTCCGCCCCCACCACCACCACCGCCGCCGCTCCCTCGTTCCTGTTTAGTTTAAAGCCTTATTTAAAGCTTGTTCTCTTGAAGCAAGTTGCGTCTTTTGGCGAATGTAACCACACCACCATGCACTGTATACAAGTCGGTTAAGATACCATTTCCGGTGGCGTATTGTTTGTTTTTTTTCATGTTTTGCTTTTCTGTTTTTAAGGAAATAGCATTTGTTTTATTCCTATTTTGATGTACTTTATTTTATTTTATGAGCAATGGCTAAGATTAATATCCGCTTTTGTTCCTTTTCCCAATGTTATGGTCCATCGCTCACGACAATGATGTGTCCACAATGAAATGTACAGAACAGTGTTCTTTATTTTGTATTCTCGATATTCAATGTGATTAACATCCTGTTTGAGAACGAGGCTGGAATCAGGTTCAACTAGTTTCGAAATGCTTGAGTGAACACCATCAGAGAATGCCATCAGATTGAATTTGTTTCTACTCATTTTATTTATCGAAGCAGCGAAGTGGCAAGCTCTTTAGTGTGTTGTATAGAATAAATGGCATCATACGTGATATGCATTTTATGGAAGGCGGTGACGTGGTAGAAACGATAGCACGCCGGGCGAAATGCTTAGCGGTATTTCGTCTGTCTTATGTTCTGAGTTCAAATTCCGCTGAGGTCGACTTTGCCTTTCATCCTTTCGGGATCGATAAATTAAGTACCAGCTACGCACTGGGGTCGATGTAATCGACTTAATCCCTTTGTCTGTCCTTGTTTGTCCCCTCTATGTTTAGCCCCCTGCGGGCAATAAAGAAATAAGAAACGTTAGCACGCCGGGCGAAATACTTAGCGGTATTTCGTCTGTCTTTACGTTCTGAGTTCAAATTCCACCGAGGTCGACCTTGACTTTCATCCTTTCGTGTGTGTGTGGGGGGGGGGGAAGATCACTAAATTAAATTCCAGTTGCGTTTAATTTCGTAGATACATTGCGGGGGAAAAAATTTGCAGAAAAGGCAAGTGTTACAAATATAATTTTACATATTCCCATACCGGAAGAGTATTAGCATTTCAGCAGGGACATAACTCTTGATATATTGCTTGGAGTTCTTTCCCTTGGAAATTTATGCACCATTTAATTGTTGACAGTAAAATCAGGCGGTGAATGTTTTGTTTTATGCGGTCTAAACCATTTTAGATACGTCACACACACGCGTACACGCACGCACACGCACAGATGCACACACACACACACAAAAGGACATCTGCTCTGATTGCGCACATCGACAATCTAACTGTGACGATTCGATCTATAAGTTCGAAGATACAGTGTACTTTTTGCCTTCTCTTTGCGTCAATCATTTCACTACGGCCACGATGGGGCCACGCTTTGAAGAAGAATTTTAGTCAAACAAATCGGCCCCAGGACTTACGATTTTCTTTTTTTATTTATTTTTAAAACTTTCTGCTATCTCCAATAATGATTTCAAATTTTGGCACACGAGACCAGTAATTTCCTGGGGATGGGGGTAGGTCGATTACATCGACCCCAGTGCTCAACTGGTACTTGTTTTATCGACCTCGTCGGAGTTTAAACTTAGAACATAAAGGCGGATGAAATAACGCTAAACATTTCACCTGGCGCGCTAACGATTCTGCCATCTCGCTGCTATCTCTAGTAGAACCCGTTTGCTTGCTATTGTTGCCGAGAAGGAAAACTCTCAGTTCGCGACAGGAAGAGAGCAGTCAACGGGCTTTTTTCGAGATGCGTGGGGAGAGAACGGACAGAGAACCACGGAGACCGAGTGAAAACCGATCGAGAAGCGACTGCTCTTCGCTCTTCGCTCTTCGCTCACTCATGCAATGCCTTCAACAAAACCTGTCTCTCTACGGGTTTATATGGAAATGTGGGTTACTAACACGTGCAGGACGGATGTAGCTATAATTTTGTAATTATGAAATCTCGCTGCTTCTGCCCACCTTGTTTTTCAAGTGCATAGATCGGATGCATTTGTGAGGGTCTTGTCATTTTAAAGAAGACACAAAGGAAAGATGAGAATAACACGTTTGGCGCCGCTAAACGGATGCATTTATTCCTTCTTTTGTCTTTTTCTTTCTTTCTTTTTTTTTCTTTTTGTTTTTTTTTTTCGTTCTTTTTCTCAGCCATTTCGACCAATTATCTTCTCTTTTATTTCCTCACTTTTCATCACCAAAGTCGGAATAAACGAAACCCTATAAAAACATTTCATTAAAACCTTCCCCGTCATTATCACAGAAATCAATAAACAACCTCCGACAATTAGACACGTACACGCACACACAC
The DNA here is from genome assembly GCF_046866305.1 of Octopus bimaculoides. NCBI lineage: Eukaryota > Metazoa > Mollusca > Cephalopoda > Octopoda > Octopodidae > Octopus > Octopus bimaculoides. Next base: position 4,221,623 of record NC_142945.1, on the reverse strand, counting down.
ACACATACACACACACACACACACACACACACACACACACACTCACTCGCACTCACACACACACACACATGGACTCTCCCGCATACACGCACACAGGCTCACACACTAGCGCATGCACAGGCAAACGCGTGCACGCACGCACATATGCACAAACATAATGCAGAGTTGTTAGAGCGACGGGTTGGTTGCATTGCAGTAATCGCTCTGGCTCTTTGCGCTCCGAGTTCAAATCCCGCCAAGGTTAACTTTCCTTTTCATCTTTTCAGGGTCGATAAAATAAATTATCAGTTCTGTAACGGAGGGTTGATTGTTTGTTTGTTTGTTTGTTTGTTGGTTTGTTTCTTTCTTTCTTTCTTTCTTGTTAGATACACAATCAAATAGATAAATAGATAGATAGATGGACAGACAGACAGACAGACAGACAGACAGACAGACAGATAGATAGACAGATAGATAGGCAAACAGATAGAGAGATAGACAGACAGATAGGTAGATAAATAGATACGTAGATAGAGAGAGAGAGAGATAGTGAGAGAAAGAAAGAGAGTGAGAGAAATATATATATATATATATATATATATATATATATATATAGAGAGAGAGAGAGAGAGAGAGAGAAAGATAGATAGATAGATAGATAGATAGATAGATAGATAGATAGACAGACAGACAGACAGACAGCGAACGAGAGTCGAAGAGAATCGGAAAGAGTGACTGTGCGAGAAAGAGAGAGATACAGAGATAGAGAGAGTGAAGGAGAGAGGGGGAGGTAGAAGATAACAGAAGATAAAGAAAAAGCATAAGACCAAACGGAAACACACACACACACACACAACCCACATATACACAATGAAACCCCACGATGGTTCAGGCTTTCGCTTGATGGTCCTCAAAGTACGTCCTTGAGATCCCCGCCTTTTTTTCTTTTTCTTTTTTTTCTTTTTTTTTTATTCTTCTTCGGAAACAAAAGACTATCTTTCCCTAAAACAAACACACCAAAGAACAAACAAACAAATGAAGAAATAAAGAAAGACGTTCCTACCCCCTTCAATCCATCAGCAATTACCCGACCTTCCAGCCCACGCCTCCTCCACCCCAGTACAAAAAGACCAACATTAACCATTGTCACCAATTTATTATCAAGTTCTGAAGTCAGATTATCAAGAATACAATTACTTAAGATTGTTGTTGTTGTTGTTGCTGTTGTTGTTGTTGTTGGTGGTGGTCGTGGCGGCGGCGGTGGCGGCGG
>NC_142945.1:4202874-4215374 GCF_046866305.1 Octopus bimaculoides | reverse complement strand
AGTCGGTGGAGGTAATTACATGGATGGGTGGATGGATGAATGAACGGATGGATGGCGTTCGGTTGGACTGGTAGCATTGCAGGTGCGTGGGTTGACTTGTATGTCTTTATGTATGTATATGTTTGTATATATGTACGTGTGCGCGTGCATGTATGTATGTGTACATATGTGTATATATGCGCGTGTATATATGTATAAATATATGTGCGTATGTGTGTGTATTATTTCGTAAGTACATATATATGTGTGTGTGAGTGTATGCGTATGTGTATTATTCCGTTTGCATGTGTGTGCACGTATGTATATATGTACATATACATATGTGTATATATGTATGCATACATATGTGTATATATGCGTGTGTATGTACAATTTTGTATGTACGTGTGTGCGTGTATGTGTACATATTTGTATATATATTTGTGTGTATGTAAAAAACTGTATGTATATGTACATATATGTGTATGTATGTATGCATGTATAATTTTATATGTACTTGTATTCGTCTATGTAGGTGTACATGTATGTATATATATATATATGTGTGTGTGTGCGTATAATTTTATATGTATGTGTGTGTCCATTAGTGTGTGTATGTGTGAATATATGTGTGTCTGTGTGTTTAAATAGACATATACATTCGCATAAACAGATTTAAATGTGTGCGCGTATTTTTGTTAGTGTATATGTGTCTGAGTGTGTGTGAATGTGTGTATAAGTGTGTGTGTGCGTGTGTATGTGTGTGCGTGTGTATGTGTGTGCGTGTGTATGTGTGTGCGTGTGTATGTGTGTGTGAATGTGTGAGTGAGTCTCTGTGTGTGTGAATGTGTGTGTGTGTTCGAGATACAGGAATGAACGGATGGATGATTGAGTAAGCTGGGTTGGTGATGGGTAGATTTGTTCACGGTTGGTTGGCTGGATGATATGGATGGTTGAGTAGGCGGTTTGTTGGGCCCAAACAACGATGCATGGGTAATGTCACATGTGGAAGGCGAAGACAGTATTTGTTTGGTACGTGTTTGAAGTCAAGCCTTCGATACGGTTTCAATACCCGGTCTGCAGGGGTATGAAAACTAAGCAGAGGAAGGGTCCGAGCCAGGGGCATTTAGTACACAATTTCACGTCCGTAACTCTGCTCAAAACAGAGTGAATATCTCTCGTTGTGAGATTTTAAAATAGTAATTTTTTTTAATGAAAGCTTTTGATAGATCTGTTTGTGATTGCACAAATTTGTGCGTCTACCGACGACGACAAATTCAGCCTTCTTGGCAAGCGCTTCTGCAAAGGTCTTTCATTCTGTTTTGAGCAGACGCTAAGCATTTTGCCCGGCGTGCTAACGATTCTGCCAGCTCGCCGCCTTAATAATAATAAATAGTAATAACAACAACAACAAACTTCCCATAACTACTGACCCCCACCAATAAACTACGACCATAACTATCATAATCCTTTCCACTGGAGGTACAAAGGCTCAAATTTGGTGAGTGGGGGCTAGTCGATTACATCGACCTTAGTGTTTCTCTGGTACTTAATTTATCGACCCCGAAAGAATAAAAAGCAAAGTTGACCTCGGCGGAATTTGAACTCAGAACATGAAGACGGACGAAATACCGCTAAGCATTTCGCCCAGCGTCCTAACGTTTCTTATTTCTTTATTGCCCACAAGGGGCTAAACATAGAGGGGACAAACAGGAACAGATAAAGGGATTAAGTACATCACATCGATCCCCAGTGCGTAACTGGTACTTATTTAATCGACTCCGAAAGGATGAAAGGCTAAGTCGACCTCGGCGGAATTTGAACTCACAACGTAACGGCAGACGAATTACCGCTAAGCATTTCACCCGGCGTGCTAACGTTTCTACCAGCTCGCCGCCTTAATAATGATAAATAGTAATAACAACAACAACAACACACTCCCCATAACTACTGACCCCCACCAATGAACAACGACAACAACAATAGAAATAACAACAACAACAACAATAATAATAATAAGTACAATGTCACTAACAATACCAATAACATCGATCTTTGAAGTGGAGTGGCCAGATCCGTGTGATGTTCAGGTGTCTGTCACACGACTGTTTAACAATGGCCGGCAAAGGGATCATTATAATTGGTAAATGTAGATGAGAGAGGGGGGAGGCGGGGGCAAGGGGATGGGGAGAGGAAAAGAGTGAAGGTGGGGAGTAGTCAGAGAGAAGGAGAGGGGGAGGAAGAAGGAGAGAAGCTACTAATAAATTGACAATCTTTATGATGGACACACAACTGTGCACACACGCACGCACACACACATATATAAACATACAAATACATACGCACACGCACTCTCACTCAGACACAGATACACACACACACACATACACACACACGTATATGTATATACACAAACATTTACTCATACACATACATGTATGTGTATGTACGTCTGTGTATGTACTCGTGTGTATGTACTTGTGTGTATGTACGTAATTGTGTGCTTGTGTGGTTACATTGTCAAGTTTCAATCAGACTGTTTAATTTTTTTCAATATTTTAACAAAAATTAATATCCAGTCCCGTCCTCGCCCTTCCCCCTCCCTCACATAAACCATCCCTCCCTCATTTTTAATTAACCAAACATTGTGCTTCACATAATTAAAGTTTTTGATGAAATTTAATAAAATTTTCTACTCAAAATCACTCTTTGAAATAATTTTTAGCCTTGTCACATGTGCACGTGTTCCAAGGTCGATTTCAGTGATCCGAGTACATGACTGGTACTTTCTATTATTGACAAACCGAAAAGATGAAAGGCAAGTCGCCCCCAGTGGCATAAGATCTTAAAATCTCACAAGAGGCAACTACGTAGCGAGAAAATCTTTCTTTCTTTCTTTCTTTCTTTCTTTCTTTCTTTCTTTCTGTGTCTGTGTATATACATACATACATACATACATACATATATATATATATATATATATATATATATATATATATATATATATATATATATATATATATATATATATACCTTTACAGATATAAATATACATGTATGTATAAATGTATGCATGTATATATATATATATAGCCATGTAGCCACACACGTGCTGGTGGTGATATTTTTCCTTCTCTGGATTTTTCCGTTTTCGTTTCTAACGACGAGGTATGCTCGAAACGTCAAAAACCTTATTTTTTGTTCCGTCTCTCCCGATCGTCGAACTAATATATCCCATGAGCACGTCCTCTTGTTTTGTTATTGTTATTTTTAATGTTCGATTATTCGTTTTGACTATATGTATATATTTACGCACATAAATATATATGTATGTATAAATGAATGTATGTAAAGGCGGTGCTCCATCATGGCCACAGTCAAATGACTGAAATAAGAAAAGTATATATATATGTACACACACACACACACACACACACACACATACACACACACATACACACACACACATACAAATATATACATAAATACGTACACACATACGTGTATGTGTATGTATGAATGTACGAGGAGGTACCCAGAAGTAACCGGAAACGTTCTCTGGGGGACAGAGCCGTTGTAGCTCAGTCTTTCGCGTGAGAGACCACTTGATGCAACCCTCAGGCATCAGTCTGGTGACTGGCGTTGTCAGGTGAGTTCGTACTGCCACGTGGTGCGTCTTTGCTTTGCAGTGCTTCTTCCCTGTTCGTCGATTTTTTGTGATTGCTGAAGCGAAAGAACAGTGTGCTTCCGTGAAATTCTATCTGTTTTTTGCTAGGAAAAACGGCGGCTGGAGCAGCTTACAAAGAACGCCGCCATGGGCGAAACACAAGCTTACGAGTGGTTTCCACGTTTTAGAAATGATCATTTGTCGCTTGAAGACCAACCTTGCTTAGGACCACCGTCGATCTCCCGAACGAAGGAAAACATGAAAATTCATGAACTGATCTTGGAGGATCATCACCGAATAATTGACGAAATGGCTCGTGTGTCCTGGGGCTCCTGCCAACGAATTTTGAGCGAGGAATTGCGAATGAAAAGAGTTGCAGCAAAATTTGTGCCACGCTTGCTGACGGAAGATCAAAAGTAGTTAGGACTGAATGTGTGTCGTGAATTGAAAAAAGTTGATCCGAACATTTTTTTCGAAGGTCATCACTGGTGATGAAAGGTGGTGCCATGGAACTATGGAATTTGCAGATGTAGAAGAGGGGAAGAAAATAACGATGGGGGCATTAAAAGACTTCATTTCGCAAGAGTTCCAGCACTGCTTCTAACAGTGGAGAACGCGTGTGGACCGATGTCTTGTTTTAAATGGAGAATATTTTGAGGACGATAAAAGTGTAAATAGAAGAAACTAAGTGAATAAAAGGATATTGCAAAATCCCGGTTTCTTTTGGGTACTTTCTCGTATACTTATAATATAATGATATAAATAATATATATATATATATATATATATATATATATCTGTGTGTGTGTGTGTGTATGTATGTATGTTTGTATGCATGTATATATGCATATGTGGGTACAGGACGTCACCAACTGTAAACAACATGAAAATACGAAAACAAATGAGTTAAATAGGCAGACGAGAGAAAAAAAATTGAAAACAGGACAAGTAACACAAAGAACGACCCTTCATCAGTTGTCGGCTGTCTATCTACTCCTCATTTCGAGCATTTAACGACAATATGACCCGCCATAAAATCCAAAGTTTATTAGGGAAGTCATGGGAGCAATTGTCTTCGAAGACAACATTTCATGTTGTTTACAGTTGGTGATGTCCGGTACCCACATATATATATATATATATATATATATAGATAGATAGATAGATAGATAGATAGGTAGATAGATAGATAGATAGATAGATAGATAGATAGATAGATAGATAAGCATAAAACGAGAAGAAACTCACAATATGGCAATCTATGATTGGGTTAAGGTTAAGTATGTTGCTAAACACTTCTAATAGTTGTTGATTAGTCTTGGTTGTGGCGGCCAGAAATATCTAATTAGATATATTATTATCTATAGTAGAAACATCTAATTAGATATATTGTTAAGAAAGACTGATGAATTAGAAGGAAGATTATTAAAAATGTGGAAACTGTTTCTTAATTGAACATCAAGTCATGATTTTTAATAAGGTGTGCTTGTGCGTGTGTATATACATACATACATACATACGTACATACACACACACACACACACACATACATATATGTGCTTGTGTGTGTGAGCGTGACGTGACGCACACAGAATAATACATATTGGTGTATATAAATCGATTTATACACACACACACATATATATGTATAGGTGTGTGTATATATACATACATATATATATATATATATATATATATATATATATATATATATATATATATATATATGTATGTATATATATATATATATATATATATATATATATATGTATATATATATATATATATATATATATATATATATATATATATATATATATACATATATATATTCATATATATATATTCATATATATATATATATATACGTGCGCGTGTATGTGTGTGTATATGTGTATACATACATATATATGTGCGTCTGTGTGTATACATTCGTATTATGTACGTATGCATGTTTCTATAGATACATATATCACAAATATACACATATACGCGCTCATATGAGCACATACATTTATACATACACACATGCACACATACATTCGCACACATATACATATGTTCATATATAACTTGGGGGCAAATATGTGGGGTCAAGTGTCCAAAAGGGGGTCACAGAATCTTATTTTAAAGATAAGTAGCTTCTGCAGTATTAGGAGTAAAAAAAACAAAAACAACAACAACAATAACGGTATTAAGAAGAAGAAGAAGAAGAAGAAGAAGAAGTAGAAAAAGAAGAAGAAGAAGAAGAAGAAGAAGAAGAAGAAGAAGAAGAAGAAGAAGAAGAAGAACGACGACAACAACAACAACAACAAAAACGATAATAATAATATAAATAATGTAGACAATTATGAAATGATAACATTATCAAATTCAATAATCATGTAGAAAATTTTGTGAAAAAAAAAAAACAGGAACAGTGACTACGAAGGTAGTAAAGGAAAATAACAAGAACAACAACAACAACAACAACAACTACGAAGACAATAAAAGCAATAATTCTGAAGACAACAACCAGAAATTGCAACAGCAGCAACAACAGAAATAATTATTGTAATGGTGATAAAGGGCGATAACGAAAAATGACAACAACGAGAAATCACAATAACAACAGCAGTAGCCGCAGTAGCAGCAGCAGTAGCAACAACAACAACAACATCGGTACCAACAACAACAATAGATAGATAGAATATCGAGAAAGTACAACCAATAACAACAAAACGAATAAGAAATTAAGCGAAAATAAGTAAAGAGAGAAATTTAGTTATTTAGGAGAGGATAATGGTAGGTGGTGGTGGTGGTGGTGGTGGTGGTGGTGGTGGTGGTGGTGGTGGTATGGTGGTGGTGGTGGTGGTGGTGGTGGTGGTGGTGGTGGTGGTGGTATGGTGGTGGTGGTGGTGGTGCTGCTGCTGCTGGTGGTGTGGTGGTTGTGATGAGGATGGGAGGAGGAGAATGCAACGATGACGACGACGGGGGGCGAGGAGGAGGAGAAGGAGGAGAATGAGAAGGAGGGGGAAGAGAAGGAGGAGAAGGAGGAGAAGGAGGAGGAGGAAGAGAAGGAGGAGGAAGAGAAGGAGGAGGAAGAGAAGGAGGAGGAGGAGGAGGAGAAGAAGAAGGAGGAGAAGGAGGAGGAAGAGGAGGGGGAGGAGGAGGAGGAGGGGAAGAGGAGGACGATGATGACAACAACAAATCGTATTTGTTGGAATGGAAGGGATGTAGGTAAGGTACATTGGGTGGGTTGAGGGAACGTTCAAACAACGACAGTAAAACAGACCAACGTAAGATATATAAAGAGAAAGAGAGGGAGGGAGGGAGGGAGGGAGGGACAGAGTGCAAGAGGAAAGAAGAAAGAGAGAAAGAAGGAAAACAGAACAAAGGAAGAAAAGATAAAAGGGAAGGAATACGGAAAGAAAAACAGAAAGAAAGTAAAGGAAGTAAAAATGGTTAACAGAGAAAAATGGTTAGACAGTGTATGTATCGAAAAGTTCATGTAGTTCCAGTCTTTGTGTTTAGTTCAGGAGGAAGCGAACTTGTATTCAGTGACCAAACTCTCTGCTTTAATATCAAAGCTTTCTCATGGACATAGAGTAGAGAAAAGTATTTTTTCTTCCTCTTTTTTTCCGAAACGTCGATAACTCCTCTCCTATTCCCAGTGGCGATGAATATCAAACTTGGCCTATAAATACAATTTCTGCCGATTCAGATCTCTCTCTCTCTCTCTCTCTCTCTCTCTCTCTCTCTCACACACACACACACACACACACACACACACACACTACGTACGTATGTATGTACGTATGTATGTATTTATGCATGTATGTATGTATATATGTGTATATTCGTTTAGGGTTTCTCTATATATACTTTGTGTGTAAAAACACATGAAGACAAGCTCTGATGTTAGCGGACAATTAGACACAATGTTTCGGTGTAATTTCACTTCCTCACTGAATCGCACATTACAAATACAATCTGTAAGCAGAGCAGTAAGACTATGCAAGACTTCTAAGGTTTAGAATATGACATTGTTTTCGTTGTCTACATTCCAAAGATGGAGTCTTGTATCTTTGTTAGAAACCAACTCCTTTTCCAGAGGAAGAATTTAGATGATTAAATGATTAAATGCAGAAGAGGTATACATACATACATATATGTGTGCGTGTGTACACACATATTGCATATAAACGTGTGTGTGTGTGTATGTGTGTTTATCTGTCTGCGCATGTGTGTATACATGCTACATTTCAGGAAGTGTAGATAGTTATATTTTGGTAAAGGTACCCCCCCACCATCGCCCCAACACCCATCCGAACCCACGCCACGCAAATCAACGAACAAACTTTTGGTTAAAAATCACGGTAACTTTGTTGCCGTTGTTGCCTGTCGAATAATGCACCAGACTACATCCTTTACAACATCTAATGATATCATCTTTTGATGCAACGTTGCTCTGAGTTCGAGCCCCGCAGGGTTTCACTTTGAATGTAACCTTAATGTTTTCTTTGTTTTTTCTTTGTTTTTTTTTTCGTTTTTTAACATTTTTACCTTTGACATTTTGCCTACTTGATGATGTGAGCGGCAGGCCGAGGTTCTAACCGAACCACTTTACATTTCCTTTCATAAAATAAATATAAAAAAACAATCCAATAAGTAAACAAATAAAAAGCGATACCATTTCAGTACAAGGTCAACAATTTTGAGGGGAGGGCCTTGACCTCAGTACAAGGCTTGCCCGAGGTTGCTTGGTTGCTATTTCTAGCATGTTAGGTGGAGCTGTTATGCTGTGGCTTAACTCCCTTTGATGGCTCGCAATTATTTAGTTACTGCTGTTGTTATTGATGTTGCTGTTACCGCTTTTGTTGTTGTTATTGTTGTTGTTATGTAGCCAATACGACCATGTAATTAGTAGAGTACAAACCAATGGCTTTCTCGTCCCTCTGAAAGTACTTGAAATGATCTTAACGCTTAGTTTCTTCTTCATCTTCTGATGGCCAGTTGTTCACCTCAGGCCTTTTCACTAAAACAAAAAGTCCAATAGATTCTTTTTTTGTACAGCCTTTCTTCATTTAGTGGGGAACGGTGTGATGATGAGGATGATGAAGTAGTAGTAGTAGTAGTAGTAGTATTGTTGTATTTATAATATATTTCCAATGTTATTTTTATTTCAGTATTAACATCTTTAACATATTCTCCTTTCAAATTCACACCCTTACTATAAGCGGTCCTTCGGGTTTTTCTAAGCCCTGTACAAGAACTCGAAAGGTTGGGTCTCCAGCCAGACCTTTCACGACCCCCTTAAAGCCTGGAACTTTTCAGTACCCTTCGTATCTTCGTATATATATATATATATATATATATATATATATATATATATATATATACGTAGCTTGCTTACAAACCACATGGTCCCGGGTTCAGTCCCACTGCGTGGCATCTTGGGCAAGTGCCTTCAACTATAGCCTCGGGCCGACCAATGCCTTGTGAGTGGATTTGGTAGACGGAAACTGAAAGAAGCCTGTCGTATATATGTATATATATATATATGTATGTGTGTATGTGTTTGTATGTCTGTGTTTGTCCCCCGAACATCGCTTGACAACCGATGCTGGTGTGTTTACGTCCCCGTAACTTAGCGGTTCGGCAAAAGAGACCGAAAGAATAAGTACTAGGCTTCCAAAGAATAAGTCCTGGGGTCGATTTGCTCGACTAAAGGCGGTGCTCCAGCATGGCCACAGTCAGAAGACTAAAACAAGTAAAAGAGTAAAAGAGTATATATATATGTGTGTGTGTGTGTGTGTGTGTGTGTGTATATTTATGTATGTATGTATGTGTGTGTGTATATATATACATATATATATATATATATATGTGTGTGTGTGTGTGTGTGTGTGTGTGTATGTGTGCTTGCGTGCGTGTGTGTCCATATATCATTCACACACGCATATATCTACATATATATATACTAAATACCCGGCCAGCAGTGATAACAAAGGAAAATAGGAAAACAGCTTGTTCGCTTCTGCCGCTCTCTCTTAATTAGCGGAGGACGGTTGTGGAAAGGTCAATAATAGTAAAGCCGCCGCCCCCACCACCACCACCACCACCCCCGCCGCCGCTGCCACCGTGGCCATCATCATTATCATTGTCGTCGTCATCATTGCCTGCTGTTTATTACCTTTTTAAAACACACACACACACACACACACACACACGCACATACACACACACACGCACGCACGCACGCACGCACACACACACACATATATATATATATATACGACTTCTTTCAGTTTCCGTCTACCAAATCCACTGAGAAGACTTTGGTTGACCTGAGGTTATAGTAGAAGATACCTGCCCAAAGTGACCCGCAGTGGGACTGAGCCCGGAACCAAGTGGTAGGGAAGCAAGCTTCTTACCACACAGCCACGCCTGCTTATATACATACATGCTCAAATGCGTAGATATCCATCAGTGCATACGCACACACACACAGATTTATTTATATATATATATATATATATATATATATATATATATATATATATATATATATATATATATATATATATATATATATATATGTATATATATATATATATATATATATATATATATATATATATATATGTATATATATATATATATATATATATATATATATATATATACATATATATATATGCATATATGCCCGATTGATCGTCAGTCTGTCTTGACTCCGTCAGTACGCTTAAGTGTTGACTATTATTGATCGGTTTCCACCGAACAGACGATAGCTGATCAATCATCTTTTACTACGTACCAGATGGCAGACATTTTGCTTCTCTTTAATCTAATTCTATAACATATTTTAACTCTCACCCTTCCTACCCATCCACCTTTTATACCTTTCTACCCTTACCTCACCCCCCGCAATCCCTCATCCCCCCCCTACCAGAAAACAAAAAGAAACAAAAACCTCATCACTGAGAAAAAGAAAAAGAAAGAAAATGAAGGAAAGCCCTTTCTTCACTAATAAATAATAAGAAACAAATGGAGGAATATATCAATTTATATTATAAATATGAAATATGAGTTGCTCCAGCATGACCGCAGTTGTAATGGGTGAAGGGGAAACAAAAGATAAACAATCACAAATTAAAGAACAAGAAATTAGTTCTAATTGAAATTTCGAAACATAATCAACGTTTGTGAGTGTGTATGGGCGTGTGAGTGTAAGTGGATGCGACTGTATGTGTGTGTGTGTGTGTGTGTGTGTGTGCGTACGCGCACACACACCAAAGCATTGTGAGTGGAATTGGTAGACGGAAACTGAAAGAAGCCCGTCGTATATATATATATATATATATAAGGTTTTTAAACTTTTAAATTTTCATATTCAAAAGAGACAGAGACTTCAAATTCGATATATCGATTTATTCACCACTCTATGTTAACATTTCTGAGCCAAACTTATCCAGTGACTGGTCCATTGGATTTAGACGTTTGGCACTTCTTCAGGAGTAGTTACCTTTCGAACAAAACACGAAAAAACACATACATAACTGTTATTAGGTCCTTAGGACATCGTTAGGTTTCGTCTTTGTTATTATATGTGTTTTTTCGTGTTTTGTTCGAAAGGTAACTACTCCTGAAGAAGTGCCAAACGTCTAAATCCAATGGACCAGTCACTGGATAAGTTTGGCACAGAAATGTTAACATAGAGTGGTGAATAAATCGATATATCGAATTTGAAGTCTCTGTCTCTTTTGAATATGAAAATTTAAAAGTTTAAAAACCTTATGATATAAATATAAACTGTGAGAACGACCCTTAAGGAATCTAGCAACCGTTACCAATATAGCATAAGAACTTACCTTAGGAGATCATTAATTAGATTCCTTAAGGGTCGTTCTCACAATTTATATTTATATCATAAGGTTTTTAAACTTTTAAATTTTCATATTCAAAAGAGACAGATATATATATATGTGTGTGTGTGTATGTATGTGTGTGTTTATTATTTGTGTCTGTGTTTGTCCCACCACCATCGCTTGACATCCGATGTTGGTGTGTTTACGTCCCAGTAAGTTAGCGGTTCGGCAAAAGATACCGATAAAATAAGTACTAGGCTTACAAAAAATAAGTCCTGGGGTCGATTTGCTCGACTGAAGGTGCTTCTCCAGCATGGCCGCAGTCAAATGACTTTTAATAATAAAGATAGGGCGTCATGTACCAGTCTTAGCAAATTTATTTGGGACTTAAAGGACATGAATATACATACATACATATGATGATGACGATGATGACGATGATGACAATGATCATGATGATGATGGCGATGTTGATGATGACTGATTGTGGTAATGGTGATGGTAGTGGTGGTGGTTGTGGAGGTTGTAGTGGTGGTGGTGGTAGTGGTGGTGTTGATGGCATTATGAACCTGGTTGGCGATGCCAAAGTGGTTGTTGTTGTGGTGGAGGTGTTAGCGTGGAGTTGGGGGTGGCGGCATTGGAGGTGGTGTTGTTGTTGTTGGAGGTGGTGGTGGTGGCTGCGGAGGTGGTAGCTGGAGAAACGGTGTGAGCTGTTAGCGGAATTAATTGGTCAACATAGAAGTATGGTCCGACAAACAGGAAGTAAAATATTAGCAAACATTGGCGTCGGCGGCGGCCATGGCGGCGATGGTGATGGTGGTAACGGTGGTGGTGGTGGTGGTGGCCGCGGCAATGGTGGCGGTGCTGATGCTGGGGGCGGCGGCACAGGTGGTGGTTGTGATGGTGATTGTAAAGGCGGTGGCGTAGGGGGTGGCAGCGGTGGTGCACAGGAGAAATGAAACACATTGGTGGCGGTTTGCATGAAAAGAAAAAAAAGGAAT
>NC_142945.1:4195374-4200374 GCF_046866305.1 Octopus bimaculoides | reverse complement strand
GTCGATTTAACAACTACTAATTTACATTTGTCAAGGTCTTCGCAACAATTTTCATCGTCAACAACACATATTTGCATATTTAAGGGCCTTGATTTACATATTTAAAGACCTTAAATTTTGACGACCAAAAAATAATGCAACCCACTCGTCTTAGCTATGCACCACCACCACCGCCAACACCAGCACCACCACAACTACAACTGCCACCACCAGTACCAGCACCAGCAGAAGCAGCAGAAGCAGCAGAAGCAGCAGTAGCAGCAGTAGCAGCAGCAGCAGCACCACCACCACCGCCGTGTCACTTTGATGGCATGCGCTGCTCTCTTACTCAATAATAATAATAATAATAATAATAATAGTAGTAATGGCAGCCATTTTGGAAGAAGGAATGAGTCGATTACAATGTTTCACTGGTACTTAATTTATCGACCCACCCCGAAAGGATGAAAGGCAAAGTCGACCTTGGTGGAATTTGAACTCAGTTCGTAGCGACTAACGAAATACCACTTAGCATTTCACCCTTGCTAACAATTCAGCCAGCTCACTCACCGCCTAGTAATAATAATAATAATAATAACAACAACAATAATACGAAAACACACGCGCGCGTGCACATACAACGTTTCCTGTTGATTCGTGAGGCCATCTGTTCGATCGAACCTATCTGCGAATACACGTTCGATGTCTTGTGTCCTTGATGGAACCGGATAATAGAATCACTATGAAGGACCGTTTGCTTATCGTCTTCATATTCTCTTGGCTACTCTGATCGATTTAAGAGCAATGGTCCTCAACCGGGCTCCACATGACCCCAGGGGGGGTCCGTATAAGATTAGGGGCATGGAGGGTGCACGCAAGCAAACTTGTAAATTAGGGATCGACAGTAGTTTGTTATGGGTTCATGAAAATATTTTGATTTAAATGTAATTATTGCAAGAAGCAGTTAAGTTTCTTTCTTCGAAGTTTCACAGAGTTCAACATGTTTCGAATCCCTGAAATATGCTCCGTCAGTGAATGCTGTTGCAAAACTATGTAAGTGAACGGGTAAAATCGGAATTTTGAAAGAATCTATAAAATTAATTTAGGGGTCTGCCAGAATAGATCAGCAATCAAAAGCGTCCATGGATAAAAATGAAACGAAATGGTTGGGAATCACAAGGTTAAAGCAGAATTTTGTATAACAGTTTACCCGGAACATTCAGAGACCACCAACATCAACATCTGCAACAACACCGCTACTGCCTCTACTACTACTGCTACTGCTACTGCTACTACTGCTACTACCAGCAGCCGGAGAGCACTGTCTGACCCCAGGAACATCTGGAAGTTATTCGCTACATTCGATTTGGAAATCCTATGTGACAGGCCCCAGAAGAAACTGATTTCCAGAAGAAATGTTACGGTCATTCGTCTTGTCTCTTGCTAATCCTCAAGCAGAGGATAATTGTGAATTTGTGATGAGAGTGTATGGGAGGGGTGGGGGAGGGTTTAGGTGAGGGAGAAGGTGTGTAGAAGAGCGGGGGGTGGGGTGGGGTGGATGAGAGGGAATCTGGCAACACTCCAAAACTGCCATAATGGGCTTTTTATTTTCTCGTTCTCAGCTTGATCCATTATTGTATCTCGGTCAAACTACCAATTGCAGGGGGGGGGGTCACCTACGATCACAACCACCACCGACACCACCAATACCACGGCCATTTCCACCGCCACAACCACCGCCACCACTACTACCACAACCATCCCAACGGACCGATGCTACCACCACCACAACCAGCAACATGCCCACTAGTACCAACGCAAGAAACCCCTATAAAAGCCAGCAACACCAGCAGCAGTACCACCACTCAGGGTCACAAACGTTTCGTCCTTTTGTCACTAAAATAGCTAGCTAGCTAGCTAGATAGATAGATAGATGCACCGAAGACATTATGCGAGCTGGCAGAAGCGTTAGCACGCCGGGCGAAATGCTTAGCGGTATTTCGTCTGTCTTTACGTTCTGAGTTCAAATTCCGCCGAGGTCGACTTTGCCTTTCATCCTTTCGGGGTCGATAAATCAAGTACCAGTTACGTACTGGGTCGATCCAATCGACTGGCCCCCTCCCCCAAAATTTCGGGTCTTGTGCCTAGAGAAGAAAAGAATTGTAGTAGTAGTAGTAGTAGTAGAATGCAGTCGTAGTCCTTTGCATCCCACTCTGCCGCTGTCATCGACCTCCCGTCTTCCACTCGCCCACCTTGTCCTGTCAACTAGTCAAGTACCCTCAGGCCTTTGTTGCAAGCACTCACCCGTGACGATTATCGTAAAGCTCGACTATCATAGCCCGTCCTCCGCTGTATACTACCCCTGTCCCATTCCACCCCTGCACCACCTACACCCTGCCCTCCACCACTTCCCACCGGCTTTAGATTAAAGATTACACACGTACATACGTACATACAGATGACACTGTCATCCCTTTTCGAAACAGATGGACACATCACGACAACTTGTATCTCTCTCTGGTCAAACTTCCAAACGTTGGCGTTTCTTGTTTGTTCCTCCCACCCATCCCCAACCTTCATTCTTTCTCTCTTTCTTTTTCTTTCTTTTCCTCTTTCCTTCATTCTTTTCTTTTTCTTTCTTCATTCTCATAATAATTGCTTTTGAGCTTCAAAGTTTTTTTTTCTAGTTGTTGCAAGCGTTCTTGGTAATGGTGGTGGTGGTGGTGGCTGTGGTAATGTCAGTGGTGGTGTGGTAGTAGTAGTAGTAGTAGTAGTATCTACCCCATCGCAAAAACTGAGGCCAAGTCCACGTTTTTTTGCGGACAGTTCAAGAGCAGCTGTCCTTGAAACGTAGTGGAGGCGTAAAGACTCAGTGGTTAGAGCAGCGGAGTCGTGGTCATAGGATCACGATTTCAATTCCCAGACCGGGCGCTGTGAGTGTTTATTGAGCGAAAACACCTGAGGCTCCGGCAGGGGATGGTGGCGAACACTGCTGTACTCTTCCACCACAACTTTCTCTCACTCTTACTTCCTGTTTCTGTTGTGCCTGTAATTCAAAGGGTCAGCCTTGTCACACTGTGTCACGCTGAATCTCCCCGAGAACTACTATAAGGGTACACGTGTCTGTGGAGTGCTCAGCCACTTGCACGTTAATTTCACGAGCAGGCTGTTCCGTTGATCGGATCAACTGAAACCCTCGACGGCGTAAGCGACGGAGTGCGAACAAACCTTGAAACGTTGTTGGTTCTCTTTTATACAATCTTTACCAGCAGCCTGGAATTCTCTGAATAGAAGATTACGGGTGCCTTGCTACCCTTCTTCCTTCGAGTAAACGTGCGAAACATCCCCATTTTACAATTAAAAAATAACACATGGAGACCCGAGAAGTCGATTCCTTGAGAGGTTTTAACTGTGATCGCTTTAACCCCTTAACGCGGTGGTGACGGGTGGGGGAGGGGTAAAATTGATGGCGGTGTCGCTGCTGTTGTTGTTGTTGTTGTTGCTGCTGTTGTTTGGCTCCTATGCTAGTCTTTCATTTGACATGGGCAAGAGGGAGTGAGTACATTAAAACGTGATATTTGGTTGCTATTTCTAGCAGGTCGAGTGGCCATACCAAGCCTGCCTAATTGTTTGGTGGTGCTGGTGGACTTGGTGCAGGTGGGGATGGTGCTGGTAGGGATGGTGCTGTTAGTGTTGTACTAGTAGTAGTAGTGGCAGTGGTATTGGTGATGGTGATGGTGATGATGATGATGAAGGTGGTGGCCGCGGCAGAGTTAGTACTGATTGCAGTAATGTCGGCGTAGCGGCGGCGGCGGCGGCGGTTTGCGGTGGTGGTGGTGGTGGTGGCGGTGTTGCTCGTGGTGAAGATGGAATTGATGGTGGTGTTTGCTAGTGGCAACATAAGAAATGGATTTATTTAGCCCCAGGTCAGCCTTCATGGCAAACACCTCAGATCAAAGACACCCTTTCCTTGATATCTTCCGTCTCGTTTTGTTTTTGTTTTGTTTTGTTTTTGTTTTGTTTTGTTTTTCACACAGACATAGTATATCTAGGACTACATGATCTAATGTATCCTTGTCTTTAAAAGACGACAGGGTGTGATTTGAGGGACCTTTGCATGTTATTTCTCACAAGTCCAGCGTCCAAATAGATGAGTCCCCGATACTTTAATGGCGGAATTGGGTGAGAAAAGTGTTAGATATACGATCGCAGATGCATTGGTGATAGTTGCAGCAGTGGTGGTGGTGTTGGGATGAGTGATAGTGGTGGTGGTGCTAGTGGAAGTGTATGGTAGAGATGTCAGTGTTGTCACTGGTGTTGATGATGTTGTTGGTGGCGGTGGTGGTAATGGCCTCGTAGTGGTGGTGGTGGTACTGCCGATAATAGTAATGGTAGTGGAAGTGTTCGTTAGTGCTGTTAGTATTGTTACTAGTGCTGATGAGGTGGTGGTGGAGTTGATCTCATTGTAGTAGTGGTGGTAGTGATGGTTGTGGTTGTGGTGGTGGCTGTGGTGGTCTCGTAGTGTTGGCGGTAGTGGTAGTGTTGTTGTTGTTGTTGTTGGTGGTGGTGGTTGTGGTGGTGATGGTGGTGGTGTTGATTGTGGTTGTGGTTGTGGTTGTTGTGATGGTGATGGTAGCGGTGGTGGTGGCAGTGCTGGTTGTCACGTAGTGGTAATGGTGCTAGTGGTGATGGCGGTGGTGGTGGTGATGGTGGTGGTGATGTTGGTTACAGTGGTGGCTTCGAAACGGCAGTGGTGGTGGGGATGCAAAGGAGTGGCAGCGGCGGTGGTGGTGGCGGTGGTGGTGGTGGTGGTGGTGGTGGTGGTGGTGGTGGTTGTGATTATGGTGTGTCTGTCGGTGGAGATGAGCTGGAAGAATTTGATGAGGAATATAAACAGATAGAACACTTTGATTCCACGCAAGAGCTATGGTTTCTCTTCCGAAGATGGGAAGATCACGTTGTGGTGGTGGTGGCTCTTAGCGGGGAATCGAGGAGGAAGGTATCGAGGGGTGGGAATGAGG
>NC_142945.1:4177874-4180374 GCF_046866305.1 Octopus bimaculoides | reverse complement strand
TATATATATATATATATATATATATATATATATATATATATATATATATATATATATATATATATATATATATATATATATATATATACGATGGGCTTCTTTCAGTTTCCGGATCCACGTTTTATTCGCTGGGGATTATTGCGATCTCGGTCACTTAGACGCCATGATAACCATGTACCCGTCCCTAGCAATCTTATCACTCGAGACAGTGTTTTTTTTAAATTCTTTCTTTTGTAAAGTCATGGCTCTCTTAAACTTTCGTAAAACACCTTTGCCCAAGATGCCAAGCAGTGAAGCAGAACCCGAAAACAAGCTTTCGTCTCAACATAGGTACGATGGTTTAATTTGACGTAAATAAATCGGTTGCCCCTGGAGACGAGGCCATTACTATCTTGTAAGACCTTACCTGGTTATATGTAAGAGCAGTTTCGTTTCTGTTGCTTGGTAAGGCAAGGATTTGTTGTTAGGATCAAACATCCGCTCGTGGGCGGTTTTAGTCCACCCAAAATCTCCCCCTCTCTCTCTTTCTCTCTCTCTCTCTCTCTTCCTCTCTCACTCATTCACTCACTCACTCTTTCTCTCTCTCCCTCGCACATACATACTCAGAGACACACCCACACAACTATAGAGGTACACATATATATTAACACAAATATACGCAAATTGCGACATCTCTCCAAATACACACACACACACACACACACACACACACACACACACACACACACTGCTGCCACGTTCTTAGAAATATATACACAAATAAAAACAAACACATCCACATAATGGTACTCCATAAACACAATAGTCAAAACACAGACTAACCTTCACATATACATACATACATAAATACATACATGCATATACAATATATATATACGTGTGTGTGTGCGCGCGCACGCATGCTCTCTCACATATATAGTCTCAAGCACAAACATATACACAGGGAGTTTTAGACTCACACACACAGAATTGTCCAAGTACGAGATAATCATTTAGATATTCTTTCAAACACCTGTACACAAATTTTACAAAACGCACACACACACACACACACATACACACACACACACACACGCACACACACACACACACACTGTGTCATACATACATAGAAATGATTATTTCTACTCTAGGCACAAGGCCTCGAAAATTTGGGGGCAAGTTGGGGGCTAGTCGATTATATCGACCCCAGTGCGTAACTGGTACTAATTTCATCGACCCCCGAAAGGATGAAAGGAGAAGTTCTGAGTTTAAGTTCTGAGTTCAAACTCCGCCGAGGCCACTTTTGCCTTTCATATTTTCGGAGTCGATAAGATATGTTTCAGTTGAGCACTGGGACCGATGTAATCGGCTTACTCCACCCTCGAAATTGCTGACTATGGACATAAATTTGAGATCACTTTCGCTCTACATAATAATCAAACATCACTATATGCATACACGCAGTAATTTAGAAAGCTACGGTATTTCAGTTTGAAAAATATTAGATATAAACAAAAATAAATAAATAAATAAAATATTCAACTTTTACCTGAAAACATCTAATAATCCGATATTTCGGGTAAGAAAACCCTTTTGCAAAAGAAGATGAGACGGAAGGGACGTCTCTGTGAAGAAAGCGGAGCTGTAAAATGTGTAACATGAGTAACGTCTGACAGTACCGTTGCTGAATATCTATTGTCAATAGATAAGATGAAGATCATGTGTGTAAGAGCACTGGACAAGATTAATAGACTCTATCTGTCGCCCCGTGGGAATGGCAGGGGGCGGGCGGTATTAGATTAGCGAACAGGCTTTATTCGATCTTGCTGGTTGTTGATAGCTAGCTTGTAATGAAGATAAATTCTTTGATCCGCAACTACTCGACTTTTCCGTTTGTGGCTTTAATGCTAATTACGATGTATTTATGTCGGTGCTTTCAAACCGCCGGCCACTTCAAGTTCCTAGGATACCTGCACCAGTATTTTGCCGTTTGCAGGGTTATCATAACATTTTGGTCACCCCAACCAGCCCTGTCCTAAACTACAACAGCAACAATAATAATAGCAACAGCCACCACCACGACATTAGCAACAACAACGACAATAATGATAATAACCCTTTCTATTATAGGCACAAGGCCTGAAATTTGTGGAAAGACGTTAGGCGATTACATCGACCCCAGTGTTTCACTGGTACTTAATTTATCAACCTCGAAAGGATGAAAGGCAAAGTCGACCTCGGCGGAATTTGAACTCAGAATGTAGTGACGGGCGAAATATTGCTAAGCATTTCGACCAGTGTGCAAACGATTCTGCCAGCTCGCTGCCTTACTACTACTACTACTAATAGTACTACTACTACTACTACTACTACTACTACTACGTAATACCAATGATAACTAATAATAATAATAATAATAATAATAATAATAATAATGATAATCCTTTCAGCAATAGGCACAAGGCATGAATTTTGTGGGGAGTGGACAGTCGATCACATCGGTCCCAGTGCTCAACTG
>NC_142945.1:4160374-4165374 GCF_046866305.1 Octopus bimaculoides | reverse complement strand
TTCCCATGAGCACTATCTTTTGAATTTCTGCCATTTGGGGGTTTCCTGGTATCTCAGCTAGGTAGCAATCAGCCACTTTTGCTGTCATTCCCAGGGCACCTATGACAACAGGTATTGTTTTAGTCTTCGGGTTCCACATTTTGCTAATTTCTATTTCAAGATCTTTATAATTGCTCAATTTTTGGTAGGTCTTGACAGATACGTTTATATCGATTGGGACAGTCATATCAATGAGGAGGCATGATTTTTGTCTGAAGTCCTTCAATATGATGTCTGGCCTATTTACATCAATCTTTCTGTTCAGTTTGAATGGTGAAGTTCCAGAGGAGTGAGATACGATCATTTTCAATGATTAGTCATATACCAGGTTTCATTGTTACCACTTACATAATCATATACGTAAATGTCCGCAATTCATCAGCGTGACTGTCATAGCAAAATATAATTTGCAGAACTAAACACGAGACGTTCACACGAGAACGAACATGCATATAGTTTTGCCAATTACATTTGGGGGTATATTTCAAATGTCTTCGTTTTGGCGCGCCAAAAAACCGGAAATAACTCTGCAGAAAATAATTTTCTGCAGTGAATCATGCCGTCCACTTAGTGGTCATCCCTCTTATATATAGTATAGTATAAGTATAGTATAGGTAGATAAAGCAACCATCAATCAAGACTGCCAGGTATTTGCGTTGTTTAAGCTCCTAGATCATGGGTTCAAATTTCGCCCTTGTATTGGCAGATAGATTCCTTTTATACTTGTTTCTTATATTTTTATTCATACATTTATTTCCTTGACTGCAGCCATGCGAGGGTTCCGTCTTCAAGGACTTACTCGAACAAATCGCCCCCCACGGCTTATGTTTTTCTCAAACCTAACACTTTTTCTGTTGGTCTCTTTTTACCGAACCTCTAAGTTACGGGGATACGCATGTGAAACGTAAGTAATTGCCATAACATAAGACTAACATTAAGTTCTGAAAATGTACTTCTTGAGTTTGCATTTATTTAAAGATTCTTTCTTGTTCCGGCCTTGAAACCATTAAAACATTAAAATACAATAAAAAATTAAAAAATAAAAATAATAATAATAATAATAATAATAATAATAATAATAATAATAATAATAATAATAATAATAAATATAATAATAATAATAATATGAACTGAAAGACAAACCGATGTTGGGGGTTCTGGCATGAAATTTTACAGGAAGTGAACTCAGTCGAACTCAAAGAAGGATGGCACCGGAAATCCATATACATACATGCTTACATGCATATATACATACATACATAAATACATACACATACACACATATACAAATATATATAGATACATACATATATACATACATTTATGGATGTATATATGTATTTGCATATGTATGCATACTTATAAATATACATATACATGTATGCATGTTTACAGATATATATATATATATATATATATATATATATATATATATATATATATATATATATATATACACATTCACACAACACACACATATGTATATATACACATTAATATCACATACACACATACACAGATGTAGAAGTGTGCTTGTGTTTGCATTTTAATTTAAATACACTCACACACGAATGTATAGTATGCACGCACATATACATATATATGTAAAAAGTGTGTGTGTATATGAATATATATTTGTGTGTGTGTGTGTGTGTGTGTGTGTGTGTACGTGCGTTTGTGCATGAGCATATACGCTCATCTTTCAGTACGTTTGTATGTACGCGAACATGTGCGCTCGCTCTCACGAATGCGTATATATATATATATATATATATATATATATATATATATATACACGTGCGTGTGTGTGTATATGTATATGTATGTGTGTGTGTGTGTATGTGTGTGGTATATTATCCTTTGATCACTCATCGAAACTGAGTAATTAACCGATGACTCTTGGTTGTGGAAGTGCATTTTGCCCCTCCCCCATATACATCTATATATATACACACACACACACACATGCACACGCACACACGCACATACACTTATATATGTATGTATAAATACATATACATATGTGTGTGTATACACATGTGTGTTTGTATAGAGAACTATGTATAAAAACGCAGCATGCTGTGGTAGTTATGCAAATATCAACAAAGGGCAGCTGCAACATTGACTTTGAGGTTTAAAAGTGGTGATAGAAAGTACAGCTAACACATACACATACATTGGCATACACTACATACACACATACACACATGTACACATACATATATGCATTCATACACACACACATATATATATGTACAAATACAAGATAGACTAATATATACATATATATATATATACATACATAGTTATATACATTCATATATATATGTATGTGCATGTGTGTGTGTACATATATGAATGTATATATATATATATATATATATATATATATATATATATATATATATATATACATACATATATATTTAAATATATACATACATGCATGCATACATACATATATATATATGCGTTCATTCATTCATACATACACACATACACACATACATACATACATACGAATCCACAGATCCACTATACGTGAGCATATTCACATACATACCAGCATATATATACATACATACATATATATATATATATATATATATGCATGCATGTATGTATATATATATGCATACATACACACGTATACACACACACAGGCAGAATCGCACACAGTCACATGCACAAAGCAATATATGCACAGATACATACTAGTACATATGCATACATAAAATTCCACACACGTACACACGCTCACACACACACTCTGTCACAAGCACATACATATACGCATTGCGCCTGTTTTATATTATGTTATATATTATTTATATCTCATATGTTTTTGTTGCTGTTGTTGTTGTTGTTGTTGTTGTTGTTGTTGTTGTTGCTGTTTCCTTTGTTGATGATAATGGAAATAACAGTTCAATTCCCGTCAGTTGGCCTACATCCTCCCTCCTCCTCCGTCCTCCGTCCTCCTCATCATCATCACCATCATCATTACCATCACCATCATCATCGTCATCATCATCATCACTAACACTACTACCACCACCACCACCACCACCACCACCACAATTATTATTATTATTATTATTATTATTATTATTATTATTATTTTTATTATTATTCGTTCTTAGCTGGTTCCTTAGTTCGGTTTGGCGGAATTTCAGTTATAAATTCTAGGACAAAAGAGGGTAGAAAGAGATTGCATGCGGTGCTGGTGGTGGTGTTGGCGGTGGTGGCGGTGGTGGTGGTGGTGGTGTTGGTGGTAGTAGTGGTGGTGGTGCAGTGTCATGCGGTATGGTGTGGTGTGAGTCAGTGTGTTCTAGTGTGATGTGGTGCGTCGTAGTTTTATCCAATGTATTCTAGTGCTAGTTGTATGGAGCATAGTACGGTGTGGTGCAAATGTAGTGTCAGGCATAGCGTGGAGTAGTGCCGTTTGCTGGGAAATCTTTCGGTATTAGTAGATGACGTCACTCACTTTCTTTTCCAGCCCAGTCTATGTATGTCAAGAGGGAACGATGCGTGGGTGAATTACGTCATGTACCAATACCGAAAGATTGCTGTTTAATGTGGCGTGCATAGAGTATAGTATAGTGTAGTGTGATGTTGACTGATTTGGTGTGGTGTGCTGTAGTGTTATGCAGTATGGTTGGTTTGGTGTTGTGTAGGGTGGTGCGGTGCAGTTTATCAATGTATTGTAGTGTTTGTTGTGTGTATAGATCAGTAGTTCTCAACCAGGGTCCATGTAAGATTTTTGGAGGTTCACGTAATAAAATCGTAAATTGGGGATTCACAATAGTATATCAAGGGGTCCTGAAAAGCTTTGCTTTAGATGTATGCATCGGTATTTAAAGAAACAGTGAAGTTTCTTTCGCTAACATTTTCCATAATTCAACTTACGCAAGTTGAGGTGTGGTAAATAAAATTGGAATTTTGAAAGAAGTTTCTATAAAAACTAATTTTTAAACATCGAATGCCTATGAGGGTCCACCATAATATGAAAAGAGAGACTGAAGGAGTGGCGCCCCCATCGTCCCAATATATCCTTGTTATGATTTTACTATCAATTTTTCCATGGTTATTACTTTGATGAACCTTCTGTCAAGACCTTTCAACTTGTCACTCGCTTTCTTCCCCAGCAGATCTTTTCTCTATTGAGCTTCCAGTTAATCATAAATCCTTTTATTCTAATAACTTATTTCCTCCAACTGCCGCTCAATGCGACTCGCTACCTTTGTCTTACTGTCCCCTGTTCTATGATATTCAGGCCTTTAACTCTTTCCCACTCCAAAAGTGTTTTCATAAATTTGTCCTAAACGTCCATGATTGGTTTCAGATTTTTTATTATCCCTTGCTTCATACGTTCCGAGTAAGATAAAGCTTTCCTTTCACAAGCCCCAAGTTACTCCGGTGGTTCAAAAATACAACGAATGTGTACCATACAAAATGCATGGACACCAAGGAAATATGTTCTGTGAATTACAAAATACACGGAACAAGCAAAGGGCGGAGATTTCTGTCAGTCGACATCTTCTGGATTTGTAGGTCCCTTAGACATTAGAATGGTACATCCTCTGACATATATCAAAGATACGCTTTTACATATCTGTGTGTGTTTGTGTTTGTTCTTCATCACCGTTTGATAACCTGTGTTGGTGTGTTTACGTCCCAGTAACGTAGCGGTTCGCCAAAAGTGTATGATCAAATATACCAGTATTTCTTTTTTTCCTTTTTAAATGAGTATTGGGTGGCAGGTGGGAGTGGGGGGGGGGTCGATTCGTTCGACTAAACTTCTTCAATGCGTTACTCCAGCATGGCCGCAGTCTGAAGACCGAAACAAGTACCAGAGTAAGAGAACAAAGGAATAGAAGAATGAAAGGAAAAAAAAAACGATTGAGAGGATGAAAGGGAATCCTCGAGACAACATCGATGCACCCACGCGCAACACGTTCATC
>NC_142945.1:4152874-4155374 GCF_046866305.1 Octopus bimaculoides | reverse complement strand
GAAAGAAACACAGAATTTTAATTATTCAGTTCAGAGAATCCTCAGAAATACCTCACCAACGGAGCCAGTGATTGAACCAGCATGTGGTCTAATGACCCGCTAGAAATAAAAACCGAATCTCCCTCACATGCTATGCACCATATGCAGTCTTCGAAAGCGAAAGTATCCATTTAAATACATGCTAGATATTCTAACGCACGACAAAGAATGACTGGACAGTCACGCTTGGAACATATTTGATGGTAGGTCTTCTCGGTGCAGGACGAACCTGGTTCTGTTCTCTATTCTCTGTAGATCAAGGGGATGGCCGCCGACCGCAGTTTACTGGTATAGAAATGTATATATGGGTATATATGAGAAAGCGCATGTATATATATATATATATATATATATATATATATATATATATATATATATATGTTCTTTTATTCTTTTATTTGTTTCAGTCATTTGACTGTGGCCATGCTGGAGCACTGCCTTTAGTCGAGCAAATCGACCCCAGGACTTATCCTTTGTAACCCTAGTAGTTGTTCTATCGGCTTTCTTTTGCCGAACCGCTAAGTTACGGTCTTCTTTCAGTTTCCGTCTGCCAAATCCACTCACAAGACTTTCTTCTCTTTCCCTTCTATTTCATCTTAAACGCACACACACACACACACACACACACACACACACACACACACACACACACACACACTTTTTCTATTGCTCTGTTACTATCTCTTTCTCACATTCTCTCTCTCTCTTTCTCTCTCTCTCTTTCTTTCTTTCTCTCTCTAAATCTCTTTCATTCTGCGTCTCTCTCACCCTCTTTCTCCTTCTTTATAACACTTTCTGTCACTCTCTCGCTACTCCTCCCTCTCTCTCTTTCTCTCTCCCTCTCTCTCTTTCTCTCTCCCTCTCTCTCTTTCTCTCTCCCTCCTCTCTCAACCTTTCTTTCTCTACATCTCTCTCACCTTCTATTTCTCCATTTCTCCTTCCTCTCCCTTTATCTCGATCTATTTACTCTTTGCTAACTATCTCTCTCTTCCACTCTCTCTCTCCCTCACTACTCCTCTCACTCTTCCCTCTCTCTCACTTCCTCTTTCCATCTTACCATCTCTCCTTCTCTCTCTCTCCCTTTAGCTCTATTTTCTCTTTGCTCTCTCTCTCTCTCTCTCTCTCTCTCTCTCTCCCTGTCACTCTCTCCCTCACAACTCCTCTCTCTCCATTCTCTTTTCTCCACATCTCCACTCACCCCCCCTCTCTCTCTCTCCCTCTCATCCTTCCTCCCTACCTCTCCCTCTCTCCTTACTCTCCAGGTAACTCTCGTACACATCATCACCTCGCATCTCTAATCTGAACAGATTTGACCTACATACAACTAGGTCATGGTTTCCTTCCGTCTCAGGTGGCGATGGGGAGGGGAAAGGACGGCAACGGAGGTTGTAGACTGGTGGTGGTGCTGCTGCTGCTGGGGATGCTGCTGGCGGTGGTGGTGGTGGTGGTGGTGGTGGTGGTGGTGGTGGCGGCGGCGGTGTGTTGTTGGTGCTGATGTGCTGATATTGACAACATTATCATCTTTCAACATCAGCAACACTATTTCATAACACAACGCCGTCGCTGCCATCCGCACCACCACCATCATCATCATCATCATCATCATCATCATCACCATCATCATCATCATCATCATCGTCATCGTCATCGTCGTCATCATCATCATCATCATCATCATCATCATCATCATCATCAGACATCAGCAACAGCAATAACAGCAACAGAAGCAGCACCGTCATCATCATAATCATCATAAACATTATTGTCTTCTTTGACGTCGACGTCGTCGACGTCGTCATCATCATCATCATCATCATCAGCATCATCATCATCATCATCGTCGTCGTCATCGTCGTCGTCGTCGTCGTCATCCCTATCATCATCATCATCGTCAATTCCAACTGCTCTTAATCGCTTATACTTCTAGTTATTTCTGTCTATCTGTATGCCTCCCTCACTTTTCCTCTCTTCCTCTCTCTGCCTCTCTCTCACGCACACATACACACACACACACGCATTCTCTCTTTCTCACACACAAACACACGCACATTGTCACACGCACGTCTCTATTTCTCTCCCTCTCTATTTCTCTCCCTCTCTATTTCTCTCCCTCTCTATTTCTCTCCCTCTCTATTTCTCTCTATCTATCTCCCTATCTATCTATTTATCTCTCTCTCTCTCTCTCTCACACACACACACAATCTTTCTCTCTCTCTTTTTCTCTCACTCTCTCACACACACACACACTCACGCACACATCTCTCTCTCTCCCTCTCTCTCACACTCACTCTCTTTCAGTTTTCTATGCATTTCTCTTCGGCTTCCTCTTCCTCCCCCTCCTCCTCCTTCTGCCCCTCCTACCCTCAGCCTCCTTAACTGTTCGAACTTTCGATAACCCCCCTCTCCCCCCCACCCCTCTCTTAGGAAACAACATATTTTCCTTCACCTCATCACATTTATA
>NC_142945.1:4147874-4150374 GCF_046866305.1 Octopus bimaculoides | reverse complement strand
CTGGGCTGATTTGTGCGATTAAACCTACAGCGTGGTGCTCCTCCATGGTCGCAGTCCAATGATTGAAATAAGTAAAAGAAGATAAAGATAAAAAGATTAGAATCATCATTGTTATTTGTATTGATTAGTTGTTTATAATTAATCAAAGAACAGTCATATTTTTGATAATAATAATAATAATAATAATAATAATAATAATAATAATAATAATAATAATAATAATAATAATAATAATAATAATAATAATAATAATACAATAAGCCACGAACCAATCAAAAGAGAGACTACATTATTTAATTCCGGAAAGAAAGGGAGAATAGAAAAAAAAGAAAGATAGAAAAGGAGGGTGACAGAAAGAGAGATAGAAAGAGAGGGAGAAAGAGAGAGAAAGAGAGAGAAAGAGAGAGGTAGAAGTAGAAAGAAAGCGAGAAAGAATGAAAGAAACAGTGGAAGAAATAGAAAGAGAGAGAGAGAGAGAGAGAGAGAGAGAGAGAAGAGTGATGGAAAGAAAGAGAAAACGGATGTAAATGTAGTGTTTAGGATTAGCTAATTCGTTATAAAGAATTTAAACGGATTTAGGAAAATAAAATGCTATGCACTCAACTGGTCATTGGTATTAACTAAGTGACGAGGATTAAGCTCAAACATTTCAGCGATGGTTGGAGCAATCGGTAGAGCATCCGGTGAAACAGCGATATTTCTCTTCTGTTCAAATCACAGCCAAGCCAACTTCGCCTTTTCTTTTCTTCTGTGTGTTTGATAAAATAATATAATTAGACCAGAGATTGGATTAACGGAATATTTAGAGCGTATTTTTTTTATTGACCGATCTCATAATGCATGTGGATTTCTCAGTTCATACATCCATCATATTGTCTATCTATCTATCTATCTATCTGGTCAGAGCGATGAAACCGTTCTGCACGCACTCGTGCAGTGTCCAGCCATTTCCGACCTGTGGACCTATGTCGAATGACTGCTGTCACGTGTGGGACGAGTCGATTTATCAGCCGAGTCTATCGTCAATATTGTCGCGCCTCCTTCCTTCAAACGGGAAGGAAGAGCCATTTCCATCGTACTTGTGGCTACGGCGAAAGAATGTGTATGGTGGACGCGCGTCTGAAAGGACTAGAGACAAACACTTTCCTCTCTGGTCAATGTCTGATCAACTTCTTCAAGTATCACTTGAAGAGGAAGGTGAGAGTAGAGGGGGAAGTTTTGTCTAGTGAATGTTTCAAAAAAAGATGGGTGAATGTAGCCAGGATGGCACGGGTGAATGACGGAGCCAGCTTGAGCATGATCCTATGAACCAGAAAACACAAAGGAAAAAAGAGTTACCTACATGCAAATGTGTTATTGCATGACATTACTGCCCGAGGTTACCGTAGTCTTTTCGTGGGTCTTGCTTTCCACGGATAAACCTCCCCACTTTTGGGAACTTTCTGAACTATTTCGACTTTTGTATATCCCAAACGATTTCGATCCCTTTTGAGCGTTGTCCGTATTTTTATTTTTTATTTTTGTTTATTTTCGCCTCCCCCCTCTCGAAAAGAAAGACTCTACATTGTATTTGTCCCTTCTATGTTCAGCCCTGTGTGGCCAATAAAGTTATATATTTATCTATCTATCTATCCATCCACCTATCTATCTATCCACCTATCTATCTATCTATCCACCTATCTATTTATCTATCCACCTATCTATCTATGGGATGCGGGACGAGCGTGTCGGCATACGCGGACGACGTCACCGTCATAGTGTCTAGCCAAAAGCACATCGAGCTTGTCGGCGAGACACTGAGAGACTACGAAGCGGTAACGGGAGCGAAAATCAACCGGGATAAGTCAGTGGGCTTGCGGCTCGGCACCTGGAGAAGCAACCCCATGCCGTCAAGTAGCGCCTCCGTCGTGGGACGTTGGACTGACGGTCCGGTTGAGATGCTCGGGGTCTGGTTTGGTCCAGACCTCCAAACGGAGAAGAACTGGGACGAGATAACGAGAAGGGTGGCCACTCTAGCCCGGCAATGGGCCGAGAGGAAGCTTTCCCTGAAAGGTCGGGCGGAGGTGGCGAACACGTACATCGCGTCCGTCATCTACTACCGCCTGACCGTCGTTCCTTGTCCCGACCCTACCATCACCAAACTGGAGCGCATCCTCTTCCGCTTCTTGTGGAAAGGAAGCGTTCCGATGGTTAGGCGATCCGTTTGCTGCCAACACCCGTTAAAAGGAGGACTGGGCATGCCGTGGTTGATGATGCGCAGACACGCGCTGAGACTGCGACATCTCCGGCTCTACGTAGACAGCGGTGAACAGGTGTGGTCACCGTTTGTGCGGCGCGCTTTCCCGCAGCTCGTCTCCATGACCGAACTGCAGTCATGGATCAAGAAGAGGCCGAGGAAGGGCGAATGGCACCGCGAGTGTCGCGCTGCTCTTCGGCAACTCCAACAACCCGGGTCAACCTTGAGCGACTGCATCACAACTAACGCATTCTATAGTGGATT
>NC_142945.1:4140374-4142874 GCF_046866305.1 Octopus bimaculoides | reverse complement strand
ATTATTATTATTATTATTATTATTATTAGTTAAGATCAGAAACAAAAAGAATATTTTTGTTCAGAGACTTTCTTTCGAAACCTAACATGACCAATTAAAACTTATGTAGTTGTCCTGCAGATATAAACATTTTTTTTTTTTTTGTCTTTTAAAATTCAGAAGCAAAGACAATATTTGTAGAAAAATTGTTTCGAAACGTACAAGTTCCAAGCCTTGATGGTAGATTTAAGTTTATTTTTACAACTCTTTAACACTTTAACTAATTTCAATTTGAGAGCTGCGCCCATGTTGGTGCACATTGGTCCTGTTATAAAAACAATCGAGACCAAGTTGCGGACTTCGGACGAAGAAATTGCTTAACAAATGCACAATCATCGGACGGAATTTGTAAAGACAACAGAATATGAGTATATAGGACTGCTCGCAAGTTGAACATTTAACCCTGCATTATTGTTGCTGTTGTTGTTGTCTAAATTCCGAAGATCGAGGTTGGTTTTTTTTGTTGGTAACCGGATCCTT
This sequence comes from Octopus bimaculoides, assembly GCF_046866305.1. Classification (NCBI taxonomy): domain Eukaryota; kingdom Metazoa; phylum Mollusca; class Cephalopoda; order Octopoda; family Octopodidae; genus Octopus; species Octopus bimaculoides. The sequence continues at coordinate 4,142,355 of NC_142945.1, read as the reverse complement.
GTTTCTAAGAAGAATTCGAATAATTATAAAAAGAAGAAAGAAAAAGAAAAAAAACAATAACACACACATATCGTATGTGTATGTGTGGGTTCGTGTGTGTATATATATATGTATGTATATATATGTATGGATATATATATATGAAATATATGTATATTATATATATATATATATATATATGCATGTATGCGTTTGTGTATATGAGTGTGTATACATGCGTATATATACATACATTTATATGTACATCTAAATATTTACGAATTCTAATAGACATAGCCGTGTATATATATATATATATATATATATATATATATATATATATATATATATATATATATATCATCGTAAATATACAGGGATTAGCAGTGAGTTACTTCTCCAACATACTGAAAATTTAGAAATAGCAGTCAAAAAACTACTGATTCTAAACTGCAAATTTTTCTCTAAATGGATGGCGATATTTATGGCGCACATAGAACAAAAAACCAGAGTGAAAAGCAAAAACAAACCTGCCTTTAGTTAATTGGATACGAACGTTTCGCGGTTAAGATATTAATCTATTCCGTCTCATCAGCCCAATATTCTGATAAATCTGAAAGTGTCTCTAAAAAAATTCACGGTAATTTCTGGCCATGCGACGCCAAAAATCAACGAGAAGAAAAGGCACTTACGAATTCATCGGCTAGCGAGTTCAGGCATCCCATCTCAAAAGAAATCCATTCCATGTGCGTCACAAAATAGTCCCGTATGAAAAAAAATCCCGTGTGAAGGGATTACGGTTTAACCATCTAACTTAGAGGTATCAAATATAAATTATACAAGAATAAGGGCAGGGAATCGTCAATTAGTAATAGAATTAATAATTATTAATTATTAATTCTATTACTAATTGACGATTCCCTGCCCTTATTCTTGTATATATATATATATATATATACACACACATAAGGGTACACTTATATATGCATGTGTATACTAGCTCGTAATTGCGCACACACACAAATACACACATATATGCATACATATGTTAATATGTACACACACACACATACACATGTACATCTATGCACATGTGGATGACGATGTGTTTGCATATATATATATAATATATATATCCTCACGCACACATACATACAGATGCTTTATTTTTGGCTTACTTTAATCTGATATTTTGCGAACTGTTGACCTATTTAACTCATAAATAGGTCAAGAAAACAAACTAACATTGAAACATTTAGCGTTTGGCATTGGGGTGGGGGTGGGGAGAGCAGGCGGAGTTGTGGGAAAGAAGAAGCAGGAGGAGGTGGAGAAGGTGAAGGAGGAAGAGGAGAAGAATTACCGCTACAACAACAACAACAACAACAATAGCAAGGAGAACAATTATAAGATTAGAAACAAGAAGAAGCTATCAGAAGATTCGAAGTGACCATCACCTTCAAATGGCATGGCTTAAAATATATATATATATATATATATATATATATAAATTCTGTGTGTGAGACAAGATCGCGTTTCTCTTACACTTGTCACGTGGTTAAACAGGACTGGCATGGTGGTGGTGGTGGTGGTGGTGGTGGTTCAGAACGTGTTGCTTTGTATGGGGGGGTGTAGTGTTGTGGGGAACGGAGGAGAAGAAGAAGAAGAAGAAGAAGAAGAAGAAGAAGAAGAAGAATTACAACAATAACAACTATTACTACAAGAGCAAAAACAAAAAAGGTATTGGAAAAAATTGCAAGTGGTCATCACCTTTAAATGGCATCGTATATGTGTATATATATATATATATATATATATATATATATATATATATATATATATATATATATATATATATATATGTATGTATGTATATATATATACATACATACATATATATATGCATACAAAATCGTGTCTGTGAGACTGGAGATCTTGAAAAGAGAAAAAAAGAAAATGTCTTCTCCTCCCACACTTGTCACGTGACGAAGAGAATTGCGTTGAT
>NC_142945.1:4125374-4130374 GCF_046866305.1 Octopus bimaculoides | reverse complement strand
AAGACATATAGACAGTATGCGTGTGTGTGTGTGTGTGTGTGTGTGTTTTAAGACATCGTGGTAAAATGAAAAGACAACTGAAGGCGGCGAGCTGGCAGAATCGTTAGCACGCCGGACGAAATGCTTAACGGCATTTCGTCCGGCTTTACCATCTGTATTCAAATTCCGTCGACTTAGCTTTTCATCCTTCGCAGTCGATAAATCAAGTACCAGTTGCATACTGGGTCGATCTAATCGACTAGCCCACTCACTCAAAATTTCGAACCTTGTGCCTAGATTAGAAAAGAATCGTTTGCACGCCGAGCAAAATTCTTAGGATGCATTTCGTCCGTCTTGACACTCCGCGTTCAAATTCCACCGAGGTCGACTTTGCTTTTCACCCTTTCGGGGTCGATAAATTAAGCACCAGTTGGTTGAACACTGGGGCCGTTATAATCGGCTTACACACACCCACGCCGAAATTTCTGACTTTCTGCCAAAATTTAAAACCAGTATAAAAAGATAGTTGACAGCTATGTCTAGCAAAACGAGCGACCACGTGGACGTACAAGCTTAGCGCCTTTCACATTTTTCTCTAAATTAAACTGCAATAAAATGATATAAAAACCATCGTTAAAGGAGTGAAATTAATTCAAATACGTCTTGGATTACTAGCGTAAGTATGCTTGCACCTAATTTAATTATTATAAGGAACGCATTTTTGCTAAGCGGTTAATTATTGTGCGAATTTTTTTGTTTTCTTATTGTGGGGGGATAATTTAAATTTTTTATTAGTTATATTTATTTATTGGTGGCAGTGTTAAATGGCGAAGTGACACCTGATCATTAAATCCGGATTAAAATTTTACGGTTTCCTGAACTAAATACAAACGGATAATCTCGAAATTCATTCGAATCTGTGGATAAAAGAGGATACGGCCTCATTCACCCCTCACTAACACATGCACACACACACACACACACACACACACACACATTCACAGGTATATATGTATATATATGTATGTGTGTCTCTGTGTATATATATACATATATATATATATATATATATATATATATATTTATATATATATATATATATATATATATATATATATATATATATATATATATATATATATATTTATATGTATGTATGTATGTATGTATATAAATGCACAAACCCATATTCACGCATATATATGTATGTCGCTGAACAAAATAAATTAGTTATAATAGCTGAATTAAGTGCAAGCGCACCTAATGTTAGTAATCTAAGATCTTAGAATTTATTTAATTAACACCTTTGATGATGTTTTGAAACAATTTTATTGCAATTTAATTGACAAAAAAAGAAAAAATAACAAGGTCGATCGTTTTGACAGATTTCGCAGCCTATCCATCCATCTGTCCATCCATTCATTAATACATCCATCCATCTATATATATGTATATACATACATACAATCATACTTTTACATATATATATGCACACATACACACGTATACATATTCATTTCTTAGATAGATAGATAGATAGATAGATAGATAGACAGACAGATAGATAGATAGATAGATAGATAGATAGATAGATAGGTATGTAGGTATATCGTTAGGCATCTCTGCCGACGCGTCAACGATTCTGTCGCTCTCACACAACGACCTTGACACTAGAGCAATGGGAAATGAAATTTTTTCCTCAAGGACAGAACTCGGGAATCGAAACCATGATCTACCGATCGCGAGTGCAACACTCTAACCCCTAGGCCACGATATATATGAAAATCTTTATTAAATCCTGAACATAGTTCTATGGAAGAAATAAATTGTACCATTTGTGATACAGTTTATGACACGTCTCCACGTCACTCGGATATTACGCCTTTGAAAATCATACAAGTTGGAAACCGGTTAAGTGTATAAGTTTGAATTCAAATAAATCTTCATATACACTGTCAATGCAGCTTCAAGCAAGCAAGCAACCAACCAACAAACAAGCCTACCTACCCACCTACCCACCTGCATGTTCCGACTAAATTGTTAGTTAATTTGGACTTCGAGGTTGTCTCCCATGGAATTTCTTTATATCTATATGTATACACACACACGAACACACACACGCGCGCGCGCAAGCACGCACACATATATGTACAACTATTAATTAATTAATAAAGAGATTGATGTTTTCCCATTCGCTACCAGTGTAATTTTAATTAAATGATTTTTATTCACAGCTGACTATATTAAGTGTTTGTTCCCTGTATGGGCATGTGTGCATGTGCATGTGTGCATGTGCATGTGTGCATGTGCATGTGTGTGTGAGTATGTTTATATGCATCCATATATGTATATACATATATGCATATATATATATATATATATATATATATATATATGCATATATATGTTAATGCATATGTACAAACATTTACATATATACATATATATATACACATGGAGGCATACCTATAGGCATACAATATATATATGTGTGTGTATATATATATATATATATATATATATATATATATATATATATATATATATTACATATGCACACTTATATGTTGCATTATATATACATACACACATACCAACATATACATATACGTATATATATATATATATATATATATATATATATATATATATATCCGTCTGTCTATCAATCCATTTTTCCATCCAGCCATCCAAGCATTCAACAATCCAGCCAGCCAGCCATTCATCCATCTATCTCTATAGTTATCGATTCCACGATCGATCTGTCTGTGTGTCTGTCTGTCTACCAAACACCCCACCCTGTCGTCTGACACAGAATTACGGAGATCAGGCATTTGAAAAGCATTGATATCGATTAGGAGTCATACAAAGGTCAAGTTTCTATTTAAGTGTGCCTGTACTTATCTACCTACCGGCTCCATTATCTCCACCCCACAAACCCACCCCACCTGCATTCTACGCCTCTCTCTCTCTCTCTCTCTCTCTCTCTTTCTCTCTCTCTCTGTTTCTTTCTCTCTCTTGCTTTCGCGCGCGCGCTACTTCCACATCCATCTCCTCCTCCTTCACCTCTTCACCTCATGCTATACTATAACTATCGTTGCTGTTACAACCACTACCACCAGCACCAGCACCACCAATATTGCTACCACTACCACCACCACTACCACCACCACTACCACTTTTACTACTACTACTAACATTACTACTACTACCACCACCGTCACCACCACCATCACTACCAATTCCACCACTACCACTACTACTACTACTACTACTACAAGAATAACTACTACCACCAGAACCACCGGTACCACCACTACCTCCACGATCATCACCACCACCGCCGTCACCAATACAACTGCCACTCTTACTACCACCACCACCACTACCACCACCACTACTACTACTACTACTACTACTACTACTACTACTGCAACTACTACCACAACCACCGTCACCACCACCGCCACCACCTCTACCACGACTACTATCATTACCACTATCACTTGCCCCATGGCAACCAGCCTCGGTGGTTGCCAATATGTCTCCACCGTCACCTTACATCCCCGCCAACGCTACAATCATCAACACCACCACTTCTACCCTAACACTAGCAAATCGCCACCACCACCACTGATACCATCATCGCCATTTTAACAATCCTTATCAACACCACCACTACTACCACCAATACCACCACCAAGAAAAAGTACGGCACAGTCACCACCACCACCACCACCACCACCACCACCACTGACGCTACCACCGTCACCACCACCACCATCGCCGCCACCATCACCACCGCCACCGCCATCACCACCACCATCACCACCACCATCACAACCAAAGCCGCCGCCACCACCATCACCACCACCGCCACCATCACCATCACCACCACCACCACCACCACCACCATCACCACCACCAGTGCCAAGAACAACAGTAATAACAACATAACCAACAATACCATTCTAAATGCCATTATTAGTTGCATCTTTCCCACATCACTATTTCCACACCACCACCACCACCACCACCACACCAACAAAATCGTTGCCAGATGCATTCCTCCCCCATCCCCAATCTTCGCCACCGCCACCATCCCTCCAAACAGCATCAACAATATCCTCCCCACCCCCGTCGCCACAATCAGCATCACCATCACCATCACACTATCCATAAGACAAATCACCCCATAACCACCGCCCCATCACCGCCGCCGCCGCCATCGCTATCTGTATTGTAATTATATCGGCATACCAGCTTTTATTGATTGCAACCTGTGCAGCTAACTGTTGCAGCTAAACCAACATCAATCTGCAGCAACAGCGAATCTACGTCCCAATAAAACACATCAAATCGACTACGACAATGGAATTAGAGCAGAATTAATAGTATCGTCATTACTTTATTATTATTATTATTATTATTATTATTATTATTAGTGTTATTATTATTATTATTATTATAATTATTATTATTATATATTATTATTATTATTATTATTATTATTATTATTATTATTATTATATATTATTATTATTATTATTATTATTTTTATTATTATTATTTTTATTATTATTATTGTTATTATTATTGTTATTATTATTTTTATTATTATCTATTATTATTATTATTATCATTATCATTATTATAATAATAATGATAATAATAATAATTATTATTATTATCATTATAGTTGTTATTATCATTATTACTATAATTATCATTATTATCATTATTATTATTATAATTATTATCCTTATTATTGTTGTTATTATAACTATTATTATTATTATTGTTTCCACATGTTTCCACATGTTTCCAAAGGTGAATTATCCAAACCCCAGTCAATTCCTCTCAACACATAGTCATGATGCTCCCCCACTATTATTATTATTATTATTATTATTATTATTATTATTATTATTATTATTATTATTATTATTATCATAGTTGTTATAATTATTATTATTATGAAGGCGGGGAGCTGGCAGAATCGTTAGCAAGGTGGGTGAAAT
>NC_142945.1:4112874-4115374 GCF_046866305.1 Octopus bimaculoides | reverse complement strand
ACCATTTCGAATATTATTTTAGCAAGTTTAAAGCGATTTCTTTTGTGCCGTCAACCATTTACCATTTCTGTGGTGCCTCTCGCCTTCCCGTAATGCCCGAAGCACGTGCTTATTTTGCTTGGTTAATTCAGTGCTGCACACGGGCACTACACACACACACACGCACACACACACAAACATACATAACTAATCCATTAACCACATACACAAACAAACAAACAAACACCCAAATCTACAAATATAACCAAACTACAACCAGACTACAAAAAGAAAAAAACAAACCACTGAACACCACCACGCACAACCACTACATATGCAGTCATTAACCACGTGCCGCCCACGCACCGAATCACAATACACGCGTTCGGTCCTTGTCGTACTCTACTATTCGCTCACCACACACACACACACACACACACACACACATGTATATACCTATGCAGATTTATATTCAGAAACATACATACATATATATATATATATATATATATATATATATATATATATATATATATATATATATATATATATATATATATATAGATAGATAGATAGATAGATATAAATACATACATACAGACATTCGTAGACACATATACGCACATATATATATATATATATGCATACACGAACACATGGATACGTGTATATATATATATATATATATATATATATATATAAACATATGCACATAGGGAACCATACACGTGTACCTCCACCCCCTCACTCAACCACCCCCACTCACATACTCGCTCGCACTGGCCACGTGACAAATACACAACACATACAACATGCACAAAAACATACGCAGCCCAACACACATACATACACCTATATAGACATACATCACAAAACCACACAACATACATAGTACAACACACACACACACACACACACATATACACTCAGACGCGCACACCACACAACCACACAACGCATGCAACACACAGAGAAACTCCTAAATTTTCCCCCACCCCTACAACATACCCTTTCTCTATATCCTCCCACGCACCCACCCACCTCCCACCCATACCATCTGATCCCTTTTCTAAAACAGAACAGCCCTTTTTCACCATAATGAAGGACATGCTCAGTAATATCTGCATCTCACACACACACACACACACACACACACACTCTCTCTCTCTCTCTCTCTCTCTCTCTCTCTCTCTCTCTCTCTCTCTCTCTCTCTCTCTCCCTCTCTCACTTTCTCTCTCTAGACATGCTTATATATATTTAAATGATAAATTTCTGGAAAGTTTTATAGGTTTTTATAGTTCCAGTGATAGATTGGATCTGCAGTCTTCGAATTATCTTTCTCTTTTCTTGTTTTGAGAAGCCTAATTTCTCAAGATTGGTAATTATGCAGTGTGTTACATTTCCCAGGTCCCCAATAATTACAGGTATAAACCGGAACTTGTAATCTGAATAGAGTAGCTGCAGATTTCTCAATAGTTTATCGTAAGTATTTTCTTTTTCACTCATCTTCAGCTTTATGTTAACATTCGCTGTACACAGTTTTTCTTCTCTATCCCAAATCATTATGTCAGGACTGTTGTGCTTACATTTTATTGTAGATTTTACAAGGACATTCCACCAGTACTCCTTTTTATCATGAATGGCTATGGCTTCTACCATATTGTGGGGATTTTATTTCCCTCTCCGACTCTCTCTCCCTCTCGCCCTTTTTCTTTATCTTTCTCTTCTTGTCTCACTCTCTCTATCTCACTTTCTTTCTTTTTATCTCACTTTCTCTCTTTTATCTCCCTCTCTCTCTCCCTCTCTCTCTCCCTCTCTCTCCCTCTCCCTCTCCCTCTCTCTCCTCTTCTCAATCTCTCACTCTGTCTCTACTGGAAGAAAACAGCTACGATAACACCTGGAGAGGGATGGGCTCTGCTGCGATTAGATGCATAAGTCACGCCGTCTATTGCAACAGCGCCCCCTACAACTACATCAGGGACCGAGAGATCAATTCAAGGCTAGTCGAGGCAAAATATGGCAGAGCAAGGCAGAGCAAAAGGAAATTAATATCGGAGATCCAGTTTTGTTTCTGCAGTCATGCAGAGTTCATCTTCGAGAATTCTCTTCAAAAAGTCACAACTCTCAAATTTCAGTCTTAACTTGAACAAGAAAAAAAAATATATAGAAAAAATATACAAGATAATAATAATCTGTTAAATTAGGACTCATTTCTAACGAGATAAGGAAATTAGGCAAGATGTTCATTTGTATATTGTCATTGCATTGTTCCAAAAAGTCAGAAAACGGTGTGGAATGTATCATAGAAGACTGCGAAAGGGAACCGGACATGCTAATAAAAGAACCAGGCTGCTCTGTTGCCTGAGAATAAGTCCAGACGTCGCTGGTGTATGCGTCACTCGTATTGACATCTAAGTATGTGTGTGAATGTATGTATATATGACAGATAGATAGATAGATAGATAGATAGATAGATAGATAGATAGATAGATAGATAGATAGATAGATAGATAGACAGGCA
>NC_142945.1:4105374-4107874 GCF_046866305.1 Octopus bimaculoides | reverse complement strand
AGCATATCTGATAATGTACTCCAAGATAAGTCAGAAAAGGAACCAGATGATGTGATGGTCACCACAGGATTGCGTTTTATTTTTGATTTATTTATTACTTAAAGGTAGAGGTCCTTTTTCGAAGCTATTCGTTTTGCCTCATTCATTCCATCTTTAGATGTGGTGCATACGACAGGAGGCGGCTATTCTCGTTAATTAACTGAATCCACCTAATAGCAACAAACGCCAACTACTCAAAATGGAAACAATACCAGTCTCAACATGTCGCATCCTTTTTCACATGTAGGAACAAAAGATACCAACTCGTCGTCCTCCTCCTCCATTATATGTATATGCTTAAGGCGGAGGGAGCTGGCAGAAACGTTAGCACGCCGGGCGAAATACTTAGTGGTATTTCGTCTGCCGTTACGTTCTGAGTTCAAATTCCGCCGAGGTTGACTTTGCCTTTCATCCTTTCGAGGCCGATAAATTAAGTACCAGTACCAGTTACACACTGGGGTCGATGTACTCGACTTAATCCCTTTGTCTGTCCTTATTTGTCCCCTCTACGTTTAGCCCCTTGTGGGCAATAAAGAAATAAGAAACGTTAGCACGGGAGAAATGCTTAACGGTATTTCGTCTGTCTTTACGTTCTGTGTTCTGGGGCCAGTCTAGTCACATTCTGTGCCACACCGAATCTCCCCGAGATCTATGTTAAGAGTACGCGTGTCTGTGGAGTGCTCAGCCACTTGCACGTTAATTTCACGAGCAGGCTGTTCCGGTGATCGGATCAACTGGAGCTGGCGTCGTCGTAACCGACGGAGAGCCAGTACTCTTAGTATTTGTATATGGACAGACATATAAGTTCTGTGTGTGAATGCTTGTCTGTTTGTGTGCACGAGTTTTTAAAAGCCTACGTTCTCACAACTATTTCCGTAAGTAAAACTATAGATGTTGGATCTTTCAGGAGAATCTTTCATCTTCGAGACGTAAAAAGAAGAAAGAAAAAAAAAAAAGAGGTATTAACAGCAAATCTTATAAAAAGAATTAAGCCTTGTCCAGAGAATTAACATCATGATTTAAGCAGACTTATGATATGGAGTCTCCACGAAGACGTTCGTTTATTATGAAATAAGAGATTTTTGCTGAACAAGGAGAGATTAATAACCGATACAGACGGAAGACCCCCCCCCCCCTGATGGATTAGGAATCTATAAATCTTATCTGTTTATCTCCAAGACTCTAAATGTCATGTAATTCCCCACCCTTCTGTTTTTTTGTTGTTTTTTTTTTCGTTTCACAAAAACACTTTAGTTATTTGGCCGGTGGAGTGGGTCGTATATTTTGGATAGTGACTTCGAAGGAGGATACAACGTTTCAGATGGATGCACGTAGATTTTGTGAGCTTCATGCTTTTTTGTTTTTTTATTTATTATCTTTCATCTTTTACTTTAGACCGCGGCCATACTGGGGCACCACTTTGAAGAATTTTTAGTCGAATGAATCGATTCTCAGTCCTTTTCTTTTCTTTTAGAAAGTCTAGAATATATTCTATTGGTCTCTTTAGCCGAACAGCTAAGTTATGAGGACGTAAACACACCAACACCGGAGGTCAAGCGGTGGTGGGGGACAAACACACACACACACACACACACACAGACACACACACACACACACACACACACACACGTAGATAGATAGATAAATAGATATAATAGACTTCTTTGTTCGACTAAAACACTTCAAGGCGGTGCCACAGCTTGGCCACAGCTTGGCCGCAGTCCAATGACTGAATCAAGTAGAGGATAAATGACTCGATGATGATGATGATGATGATGATGACGACGACGACGACGAAGACGGCAGCAACGCCTATAATGCAGATGTTATCATCGATAGCAAAGAAATGCCTGCAATCAGCAGAAAAGATCGAACATGGCAAACCGCAGCTGCCAGGAGCAGTAGCAGCACCATCAGCATCGTCGGCAGCAGAATCGTCAGCAGCAGCAAATGTAACAGCGGCTAGCTGGAGCAACAGAAACAACAGCAGCTGTCTGTGTATTTGGTGGTGGTGGTAAGGTGGGGTGATTGTGGTGGTGGTGGTGGTGGTGGTGGTACTTGTCTTGCCGATGGTAGTAACATTGTTCTTGGTGGTGTTGGTGAGCCGTGGTGGTGGTGGTAGTGTTGATGGTGGTGCTGGTGGTGGTGCTGGTGGTGGTACTGGTGGTGGTAATGGTGGTGAATATGCTGAGCGAAGATGATGAGGATGGTAACGGTAGCAGAAGTAGTGGTGAGTAGCTTGCTTCCCAACCACATGGTTCCAGGTTCAGTCCCACTGCGTGCCACCTTGGGCAAGTGTCTTCTACTCTAGCCTCGGACCGATCAAAGCCTTGTGAGTGGATTCGGTAGACGGTGATGACGGTGGCTGCGGCGGAGGTGGCGGCAGTAGTGGCGGTGACATATACGGCAGCGGTGGAGATGGTGGCAGCGACTACAACGACTACGGCAATAATGCTGACGG
>NC_142945.1:4095374-4100374 GCF_046866305.1 Octopus bimaculoides | reverse complement strand
GACTATAGTAAACCCATGAATATAAAATGGCCCCTCTGAGGGGTTTTCACAACCCCCATCCTTCAGAGAGAGGTGCGGCTGCTGTTTATAGCAGGACGTGCAAAAACACAGAACCTCGAACGTCCTTTAAGGGGATAGTGGGATGATCGGGTGGCAGTAATCTGATAGTATTTAGTTACGTCTCTTTCACATATGAACTGAATGTGGAAGAGTGTTCTGTTTTCCTCTTCTCATATCACGTTGAGGTCGCTTGACTTTATTTCTCATTCCTTAGGATAATACCCTCATGCCACCATCTTGGAAATTACATCTGTTAATTCTCTCCATGCATTGTTTTTTCGGGTTTTGTTTTTTGCATTTATTTGTTTGTTTACTTGTTTTTCTTTTTGTTTTGTTTTTCTTTGACTATTTTATCTGTCCTCCTCGAAGTGCTGTGTATAGAAAGAGTTAAAAAATATATATTTAAATAAGGGATAGAAAGAAAGAAAGAAAGAAAGAAAGAAAGAAAGAAAGAAAGGAAGAAAGAGTTTGGAGAGAGAGAAGGAAAAGCAAGAAGAGAAAGGAGAGGGAGAGGAGAAGGAAGAAAGATGTTTTGAAAGAATCTTGAGTGTTTATTTGACCTGAAGTAATACTACAATGAAGACACTCTAAGTAGGCGGATGCGAGGAGAAAGCCGTATGTGGCAACCACCAATGAGAGAATGAACCACAACGGAAACATTTGATTAAAACAAACAATTTTTGTTTTAAATAACCAAAAAAAAAAAAGAAAAATACCAAACAGAAACGTTGACAACATGTAACCATTTGGTCTTTAACCCTTTTACTGGTTTTTAGCCAGTAGGCTATGACCATACTGGAGTGCAGCCATGCTTTCTCACAACGGCGGTTTCCATACGTCATCTTTGGAGCTTGTTCCGTGTACGCATCATAGGGGTCCCAGAAACGATTTTGTGTCGATATATTGCAGACGGAAATATGAAGAGTGGCCAGCTTGCAGTGTCGTTAGCATAGCGGGCAAAACGCTTAGCGGGTCTTTGTCTGTCTTTACGTCCGGAGATCAAATTCCGCCGAGGTCGACTTGGCCTTTCATACGTTAGGGGGTCGATAAAATAAGGTACCAGTTGAATACTGGGATCGATGCAGTCGGCTTAACCCCTAACCCCGAAACTGCTGGCCTTCTACCAAAATCTGAAACCATTATTATTCTTATGTTATACTTCTTCCAATGGCTGTGAACTGGCAGAAACGTTAGCACGCCGGGCGAAATGCTTCGCGGTATTTCGTTCGTCATTACGTTCGGAGTTCAAATTCCGCCGAGGTCGACTTTGCTGGTCATTTTTTCAGGGTCGATAAATTAAGAATCTCGCACACATATATACATACATGCATACACACACACACATACACACAACACGTACATACATACAATCATACATGCATGCATGCATACATACACACATATAAATGCATACATGCATGCACAGACATGCATACATATATACATACATACGTAAGGCATACACACACACACATACATACATACATGCATGGATACATACATACATACATACATACATAAATACATAATACATAGATACATACATGCGCACGCGTAAAGCTGTGGGGTGGGGGCGTACGTGTGTATGTCTGTATGTCTGCCTGTATCATACTCAGACGAAAATTGTAATTCTTGAAAGTAGAATGCAGAAGGTTTTCAAAGATGAGTGACGCAACATATGTTCTTCAGAAAGATAGATCATAAAGAAGAAGAAAGAGATGAGGAGAGGGGGAGAGAAGAAGCAGGAGGGAGAGTGGGGGGGGGGGGGGAGAAGGAGAAGAAGAAGAAGAAGAAGAAGAAGAAGAAGAAGAAGAAGAAGAAGAAGAAGAAATGGAAAAAATGGGCAGATAGAAAAGAAAAGAAAATGAAGGGGAAGAAGTAAAAGAAAAAGAAGAGAAAGAGGAAGAAAAAGAAGAAAGATAAGAGAAAAATGAAGAAAAATGATGATGACGATGACAAAGAAGAAGAAGAAGAACAACAACAACAACAACAGGTGCAGCAGCAGCAGCAGCAATGACTAGGTCGAAGCCAAGAAGGATTTGGAAAAGACGTACGTTGACAAGATGGAGGCAAAAGAGATGGAAGAGGAAGCCGTTGCCGAAGGACATGATGAGGAGAGGTGTGAGGAGCGGGAAAAGAAAGGGTAAGCGGTAGAGGTGAGAGGACAATAACGTTTGGACGAAGGGGAGGGAAAAGATAGGGGAGAGGAACCATTCTTCCCCAGTTGAAGTGTGGAAGAAAACAGCAGTGGTAGTTCTTATTAGTTTAATGGTGCCCGTATATATATATAACTGACCCTCACGTATACATATATGTATACGTATATATATATATATATATATATATATATGGATGTCTGTGTTTGTATGTGTGTGAGTTTGTGTATATGTAAACAGATACGCATACAAACACAAACATACATAGTAACATATATATATATATATATATATATATATATATATATATATATATATATATATATATATATATATATATATATATTCATATATGTATATATATATGTATATGTGTATATGAGGAAGAGAGCGAGAAAGAGAGAGAAAGAAGAAATAGATAGATAAATAGAGAGTGAGAGAGATACATACATTATCTCCATGTACATTATAATGAAGATCCGTATCAGTGTATTTATGGATGTATGTATGTATGTAGGATTTAAAAAGCCACCTCAGACACCATGGTCGATCTAAGGTGTCGGTGCAGGAGGTGGTCAACCATCTTGTGTGTATGTATGGACATATATAATTATAATAGAAGTTTCCAAATAAAAACTCTGAATTCTTCATCCAAGACTGGGTCCACGGCGTCAAGATTGATGTTTTATGCTTCGTGTAGTCCGCCAGTCCGGGTCAAAAAGCGTCGAGGGCTAAAGCCTCCACCATTACCCACAATGATTTACTAAAAATTCATCATGGCGGCCTCCGCTCGAACGTCTGAGCGTAGTTCTCTCTTGAGGCGATACCCAATTTGAACAAATCTATCCAGAATAATTGGCTAAAAACCGACCCCGATGCATGTATGTACGCATGTATATAAGTACGAGTGTTGTACTGGAATAATATAAAAATAGGCATAATTTTTTTTATATTAGCTGAATAATTAGCTGATTTTTTTTTCTTATTAGATGAATAATTAGCTAAATAATTCAACGTACACATGTTAGTCCAGCAACTCGTTTTCTATAAAAAAAGATCCACTCTGCGCCATTGTTCATCCGAATTCTTGAATCTTCTTTAAAAGATTTCATTTGTACGATACTTCATCACGGCATTACGATTAAAGAAGTGTCCACATTATGTCCACTTTCGTATTACTATATATGTGTATAGGCGTAGGTGTGGTTCTGTAGTAAGAAGTTTACTTCCCAACAACATGGTTCCGGGTTCCGTCCCACTGCGTGGTACCTTGGGCGAGAGTCTTCTACTATGGCCTCGTGCCGACCAAAGCTTTCTGAGTGGATTTGGTAGACGGAAACTGAAAGAAGCCGGTCGTATATGTATATATATGTATATACTTGTGTGTGTGTGTGTGTGTGTGTGTGTGTGTGTGTTTGCCCCCGACCATTGCTTGACAACCGATGGTGACGTGTTTACGTCCCCGTAAACTAGCAGTTCGACAACAGAGAGCGATAGAATAAGTACCAGGTTTACAAAGAACAAGTCCTGGGCTCCATTTGTTCGACTAAAGGCGGTGCTCCAGTGCGGCCGCAGTCAAATGACAGAAACAAATAAAAGAATAACATAATATATTTATATATATATATACATATATATGTAATATAATATGTGACAATTATTCGTTGTCACATATATTACAGATATATTACATATATTACATATATTACATATATTACATATATTACATATATCACATATATTACAGATAAATTCCTCTATTTACATGATATCGAGATCGCATTCATTCTTTTGTTGTCTTACCATTACTATTAATATATATATATATATATATATATATATATATATATATAGAGAGAGAGAGAGAGAGATAGATAGATGTGAGTGCAAGTGTGTACATGTATATGTGTGCATGTGTGTATGTGTATGTATGTATATTTGTATGCATGTGTGTGTGCATGTGTGTATATGCATGATAGAGTGATAACATGTCCCCCAAACCCACCAACCTCTTTTCAGAGCATCTGCCATTTCTCAGCCGTAACCTACAGGTGAAACGAACACTCAAGGATCGGTGCTCACATATAAAACTATATTCTCAACTCTCACCCACATGTCACAATATCCGCCCCGTGGGCAACGCTTCTCTCCCCACCCTTCACCTTCCTCTTGAGGTAGCACTTGAAATAGTTAATACTGCCAGTGTCGGTTAAGAAAATCACAGACATCAGTCCTTTCAACCATCCGCCATATTATCTTTTTATTACAACCACAGGGTTGAAGAGAGATACATGCCCTTACTTGCTTAAAGATGATGAAGCGGCGTGTAGATTGTCCATAGTGCACTTGGGAGAACTTGGAGGACTTCAAGTACGAGTTGTGAGATTAATTTTATAATTTGAAAAGCAGAAAATTTTCCAGAAATTTTCCAGAAATTTTCCAGAAATTTTCCAGAAAATTTTCCAGAAATAGTGGTTTCTGCTGGAAAGTATTCGAAAAAGGAAAATTTTGGTATTAACACACATATGTGCGTGCATCCACACACGCACGCGCGTGTGTATTTGTTTGTATGTGAGTGCGCGTGTGAGAGCATGCATATATATATATATATATATATATATATATATATATGTGTGTGTGTGTGTGTGTGTTTATATACATATATATGCATAGACCGTATTTTAACGTGTATAAGGAACCCTTTTTTTTGTCAAAAATTAGGTTTAAAATATATGGGAGTCCCTTATACATGGATAGTATTATAATCTCTTACAAAACCTTTTT
>NC_142945.1:4087874-4092874 GCF_046866305.1 Octopus bimaculoides | reverse complement strand
ACCATCGCTTGACAACCGTCGGCATCCATTCTTCATGTGTTCTTGAGTGCGCGGGTGCGTGTGCATGCCTGCGTGCATGTGCATGTGTATGTATGTTGGGTATATGCGTATGTGTAGTGTCTGTGTGTATGTGCGTGTTCGTGTACACTTTAACTCTTTGAGAGTCAACCTGAGATTAATGAGAGAGAGAGAGAGAGAGAGAGAGAGAAGGGAAATAGTTAATGAAAAATAGAAAGAGAGAGACAAAGAGAGAGGGGGAGACAGAACGAGAAAAAGAGACAGAGAGAGAGGAGAGAGAAAGAGAAGGCGAGAAAGGATGAGGGAAGAGTGAGAGAGAGAGTGAAGGGAGAGAATGAAAAATAGAAAGAGAGACACTGAGGGAGAAAGAAAGGGAGAGAGAAAGAGAGAGTAAGGATGAGGGGAGGATGAGAGAGAGAAGTGAGATAATTAATGGAAAATAGAAAGAGAGACACAGAAGGAGAGAGAAAAGGAGAGAGAAAGAGAGAGAGAGAAAGGATGAGGTGGAGAGTAAAAGAGAGAAGGGAGATAATGAGAACTATAGAGACAGAGAGAGACAGAGAGAGAGAAAGAGAAAGAAAGAAAGAGAGAGAGAAAGAGAGAGGGAGAGAAAAAGAAAGAGAGAAAGAATGAGGGGAGAGCGAGAGAGGGCGGGGGAGAGATACTGGAATGATTGGTGTGAAGATAGAGGCTATCAAATTTCGATCAACAACAAATCAATGGAAATATTTGACAGAATTCAGATCAGAGACACAAACAATGACAGATTAGTTATTTGTTTTATACATATATAATAAGTGGCGTGTGTGTGTGTGTGTGTGTGTGTGTGTGTGTGTGTGTGTGCGCGTGTGTGTGTGTGTGTGTGTGTGTGTGCTGATTATAATGCTTTATTTCCATTGCTTTCAAGTTATTTGTATTTTTTTTCTTCTAATTAATTTTCTGTTTAAATGTAATTGCTTGGTCCCTCGTCACGCTCGGAATCAAAATATTTGATCTGTTATCGATTATGGTTTAGAAAAATAATAGTTTTGAAACCGAAGAAGAGATTGAAATCATAAAGGCTCGAAATATAGATATTTTCCTCGCAGTTGACTGCTGCCAAGACAGGAACGAACCAGTCTGGCGCGCGGAAATATTGCTCATAGCGCAAACCATCAAATCCTGGTGATTTGCGCTCCACACACAAGCTCAGCACATCTGCTTCTTCATCATCCTCATCATCATCATTGTCGACTTTGAGTTTCATAATTTTTGAGAACACATCCCACCAAGAAACAACTGTATGGACATTTCCTGCCTCTTTACACCATTGTAAGGAAAAGACGCTTGCACTTCATGAGACCTTGCTGGCCAACTAAGCAAGAGCTGGTCAGCGACTTACTGATTTGGATGCCGAGGCATGGCCCTACTAGAGCTGGTCGTACAAGCACAACGTACAGTGGATCAACTCGGCAGAGACCCTGGATGCCCTTCGCCCGACTGAAGATCTCCCTCAACCAACGCATGACCGAGATGGACGTGCGGGTTAAAAGTATCCGAGCAAGGAGGACTAGACGATGATGAAACCTGAAACAGAAATTTTGTTTTAGTTGCTGTGTTTGCAGTGGCTTTAGCCAAGGTCTGCCTCGATATTGCAGAAAAAATTGAGTCTGATCCAAACCCTTCTAGCCGTGACCATATCGCTTTCATTAACATTTTATCTCCCATGCACCTTATGGAATATGGCTTTCTGCCTCTTTTTCTTTTTTTTACGATACCGTAGGCAATTTCAAAGAGATTCGGCTGCTATTTTTAGCAGGGCCTTGGGACCATTCATAGACACCCACGTTGACTGATGCAGCATAAATTTTGAAATGGTAGAATCACACTTAACCAAAGCCTGACCTCGCCCACACATCCCCTATACACCAAGAGACACTTCACGACGTCTCAAAGGGCTGAGAGGGCTGTGGTAACCCCACCCCCAGGGGCTGCTGTCTCTAATAAAGTATTTAAACTAAAAGTACACGCTTGAGAAAGAAGGGTACCATATTTAAACTACCTAAAATAATCCACCCACCCACAAAACAACTGCCATCACCGTCGCCTCTATTGACGTCGACATTAATGTTACCTTAAAATAACACCTTATTTTCCCCCTAATCCTTTTCAACGCTCCCCTTTCTCTCTCTCTCTCTCTCTCTCTCTCTCTCTCTCTCTCTCTCTCTGGCGTGCACTAGCCTTATTTCTTTTCACTATATATATATGTACTTTTATTCATTTATATGTTTCAGTCATTTGACTGCGGCCATGGTGGAGCACTGCCTCAAACGGTTATAGTCGAAGAAATTGATCCGGGGACTTATTCGTAGTAAGCCTAGTACGTATTCTATCGCTCTCTTTTGCCGGACCGCTAGGTTACGGGGACATAAACACACCATGATAAAACTCCGAGTTTCGGATGCCGAGGTGGGAACCCGGTCATTTTTCACAGGAATTTTCAATGGCCGGATAACTGAAGAGATGTTGGCGTGGTTTCCCACCCCGACATCCGAAACTCGGAGTTTTATCATGGCTACCGAATAAGTGTCACATATTTTTGTATGTTTCTAGTGGGGACTACACTGTTTCAAGAATCAGGTTAATTTACAACTCTGACTGTTTCGGAGAGACCTTTTCTCTCTATAAGTAAATCGTAGAAAAAAAAAAAAAGACAGAAACAAGGAAAACCAAACACGTGAGAAGACAATAACAACATTAACAACAGCAACAAAAGAAAAAACAAAATGACTTGATATAAATTTTTAAGAAAAGACAAATTTTATTAAATTTTACATTTTTGATATAATACTACATTTTATATATAGTTATATACGAGTGTTATGTGTATGTATAAGTAATGAATGTGTATGGGTATAAGCGTATATGTGTGTGGATGTATATGTGTGTATATATGTATATATATATATATATATATATATATATATATACACACATAACTACATACATATATACATATATAAATATATATATATATATATATATATATATATATATATATATATATATATATATATATATATAAATATATATATACAATGGCAGTGAATGGTTTGAACAAGAACTTTTAAACCGATAAAAGATTTCACAATACGAAATTCAAGGATGTGTATATATATATATATATATATATATATATATATATATATATATTATTTATGTATGTATTACGTATTCGTGCATAAATATATATATGTGAAAATATATACGCACATACGCATATATGTATGTATGTATGATTGTGTGTATGTATATTTTTATTTGTGTATATATGTATGTATGTATGTATGTATTTATGTATGTATTTATGCATGTTATGTATGTATAAACATGTGTGAATGAAGGGTGTTAATAAAATAATATGAATATTGATGCAATATAGAAATTGACTCAGCTTAGTATGTCATAAATCCTCTCCCAAAACACAGACACGAATGTACATATGTGTGTGTGTATGAGTGTGTTTGTGTGTGTGTATGAGTGTGTTTGTGTGTGTGTTTGTGTGTGTTTGTGTGTGTTTGTGTGTAAGGACAACCTCATATTTTTATTGTTGGTAAAATGGGAAGTCATAAGACTCGTACCTTTCCCAAGACCAGTATTAATGCCGAAGCATCTGAACAAGCCACGAACAGGTATACTGAACAGAAGACAGGATTTAGAAAGTGCAGAACCGCCGGCACAATGACGGGGAAAAAAATTAAATAAAATAAACAATAAACAGTAAAAAAAAAAACACTTATTAGTCATTCCCGTACACATTGTCGTTCGAACCTATAAAAGACGTGATGATCGTCCATATAGGTGGACGAACGAGAAATTAGCGAAAAAAAAAATGTTATCCAGCCTCAATCGAAACTCGAAATCGCATCGTGGACTCACCAAAATCTTTTAGGATTGGAGAAATAGGAAATTCCGACAGTTTTGTTTTTCCCAAGATCATGATTAGTGTATCATGAAGGTCAGTAGATTGGCAGAATTGAAAGAGTATCTGGTTAAATACCTTTCGGAATCTGTTCCGAGCCCTTATGTTCTGAGGTCGAATCCAGCGAGGTCACATTTGCCTTTGTTTTTTTTTTTTACCTTTCGGGATCAATAAAAACATCATTCTGTCCCAAATTAAATTTCTGACCTTGTGCATATGCTAGAAACAACAATTAGAGCAGCATATTATGTAAAACTGCTTTATCGGAACTCTAGACCACATCCAAGATCCGCAGCTCTTTGATAATTTTTCTAAACACATATATGTATATATATATATAATTTTTTAAAACATATATATGTATATATATACACATACACAATAATAATAATAATAATAATAATAATAATAATAATAATAATAATAATAATAATAATAATAATAATAATAATGAAATGTGTGACAGTGGAACGACAAAGGAACATACGGGAAAAAAACGAGGAAAACACACTCAGTGGACGCGGATTATGATTAATCCTTCATTCGTTATCGACCAAATATCAACGCCGTTTCGATAGCTTTATATATACATACATACATACACACGCGCGCTCGTGCACACACGCACACACACACACACATATATATATATATATTTGAAAAATCACACCTCACTATTTATCTGTTTTATTTATTTATATCCTATGGGTATTTTCGGCCCATTTTAGTAATCAATTCTTTATGATTAATTTATTCTATTTCATTTTTTTTATTTCACCATATTTATTTCCTCCGATACCTCTTATCTACTTATCTTTATTTTTCTGTTTTTTGTTTTTTTTTACTTCTTTTTGTTTAGTGCGCTCCATATTTAGTCCCTCAAATATCTGTCAAAGGTGGAAAGTACCATATATCTTTTCTGCTACTATATAATGAAAAAAAAATCTTATTCTAGCGGAGTTCTGATGTTTCACTTGCCATGATTTGCTCTGATGAGTAATCTGTTCATTATGTTGCAGCG
>NC_142945.1:4080374-4085374 GCF_046866305.1 Octopus bimaculoides | reverse complement strand
TATTCTGTGTATTGTAGACGTATAACCAATTTATTGGTCATAAACTTTAACATCAAAAGCCTATGCGGACCCTGGTTGAGGACCATTGCTTTAGTGGCTATTTGTGAAAAAAGTAGACCTGTGATTAATCCGCGTTACTTTCTGCCTCACTGCAGAACGCACATGAGAACAGCTCATTTAGTTTTAATTTGTTATTGCTGTGTTATCAACAGTATCTGCTCGTTTTCGTCCTGTAGCGAGAATATATACCTCGCAGTTACTCTCTCTTCTTTTTTTAACTTAAAAATAAATGTATAAGGAACTGGCACAGCTTTTTTTAAGACCGAATTAAGTAAGCATTCTTGGTAAATGGTAATAACGAGTCGAAGCTAATTGATTAGTTCGCAATTTGGTCCTGCAGATAGCGAGAGCCTTATGAGATAAACATCGGGTTCATTTATACCAGAAGGCCTGATGTATGTTTACCGAAGGTTGTCTCAGTACTCAATGTTATTATATTGGTTTCAAATGTTGGCACAAGGCCTGCAATTTTGGGGGCGGGGGTAAGTCGATTACATATGTCTTTTCGGGCCTCCAAGATTTGTGAGAGGAAGGCAGCGAGTTGCCCTTTTACCCGGTCCAAATATTTACAATTCTATGCCCCCCCCCCCGATGGAGTCATTCGAGGGCCATCAAATGACAGATTAAGTCTATCACCTAAGAGCAGGATCGAATCCTATGATGGGGTTTGCTCAAGATATCGCGCCGTGGAATCGAAGCTGAACCCGCGTAGCTGCGAAGTACAATTTCTTACCACACGGCCTTATCTGCTCCCCCGGACTAATTGTCCGGTACGCGATATTCTCGGCTGTGCACACACATGTGCACACTCTATACACACAATTGTTCGGGGGAAAGGTATTGCTTGGTAGGATAGTATCTAAGGCCTATTTTCAGGAGCGTTAATTAGATTAAACGGCCAATTGACAAAATCCTGCGAACGAAATTAATTTTTACGTCTGTTTTTGTATTTTGAATATCTGAGAGTAAAGTTCACTTCTTTCTTCTTCAGAAAAGCTGTTATCTATTCTATGTATAATTAAGATAACGTAAACAGCGCTCGGCGTGGAAAAGGTCAATTGAGATTAAGTGCCTTTTTAGCCAGGGGTAAAAATCAAAATAAATCGTATGAAATTTACAATTTGGTGTCATTTTCTGCCATCTGTTTTAATCATTCATATTTAACATCACATATCATTATCATCATTGCATATTGTTATCAATATCACTGTATATTATTATCGTTAGTGCTGTATAGTGTTATCAATAACTATTAGCACTGTGTATTACCATCATTATTATTGTATAATATTCTTCATAAGATTTATAAATTTTATAGCATTTTCGTTTCCATTGTTTCTTGTTAACACTGAATTTCATTATTATTATTATATTATTGTGATATTATTTAACATTTATCGTTGTAAATACTTTATTATTATCATTGTATATTGTTAAAATACCATTTGACATTGTGTATAGATATTATTTTCATTATCATTGAAACTTGTTATAACATTTATTATTATTTTATGTTTGACTTTTGTTTTGCATTTGTACAAGTTGGATCCAAGTCTCACCCAGAGACCTCAAGAGACAACAAGTTAGAAGTTCATATTATTATTATTATTATTATTATTATTATTATTATTATTATATGGTCATTGAATAATTTTAATAACATTTACCATTTTAAATTATTATCATTAATGTTATATATTGTTATCAAATAACAATTACATTATATATTACAATTTTCTAATATTGTTATCAGCATTATTCGTTATTGTATATTATGTTAATTGTTTGGGAAATAGTTCAGATAGTAAGCGCTCACTTTGCATAGATGAGGTACCAGGATCGATACCCGGATACTCTAATTGACTTAAAATTATAATGGCGGCGCTTCAACATGGCCACAGCTTCTGGCTGAAACCTATGGCACAATAATAGGATATTGATTATCAATACCATCGTTCATTATTTGTTTAAACCAATAGTATTTATTATCATTATCATTGTATATTAACACTGTATTTTAATATAATTACCATTGCGTATTATTACCGTTATTATTGTGTATTATTATAATTTTCATTGCATATAATCATTATTATTGTATTGTATTATAATAATTATTGTGTGTCGTTAATTTTTTTTTAAATGTTGTCTTAGTTTGTAAGCAACGAAGAGGGTTTTATACGAAGACAAAAATATTTATGTATTTATATTAGAAACGTCAAGAGGACGACAATAGTTTCCTTTGCAAATGAAATGTTATAATTCTACATATCTTTATGTACTGTGAGACACACACGTGCGTGTGTGTGTGTGAGAGAGAGAGAGAGAGAGAGAGAGAGAGAGAGAGGGAGAGAGAGAGAGGGAGAGAGAGAGAGACAGACAGACAGAGACAGAGAAAAAAGTGTGTATATGTGTGTATGTGTATGTATGTTTGTGTGTACAGAAGAAAACAGAGAGAGAGAGAGAGAGAGAGAGAGAGAGAGAGAGAGTCAAGGAAAGAGAAAGAGAAAGTGAGAAAGATGGAGGCACTGTTGTGAGAAGTTGGAAATAATATTTGTTTATTGTCTTGAGTTCGATCCCCGTCTGGGACAACTGTCACAGCCCGGAGAAAAAAAAGGCATGCTTAAAAGTCACAACTACTTATTTAGCATCGTCTGTTCTTTAAAATCGTAGTTTTCGTTCATCGATGGACCCGTGCTTTAAAGGATATATATATATATATATATATATATATATATAGGATATATATATATATATATAAATATATATATATATATATATATATATATATATATACATATATATGTATGTATACATATATATAAACGTACATATATATGATTATGTGTATATGTGTAAACATATATGTCTATGTAAATATATATATATATATATATATATATATATATATATATATATATATATATATATATATATATATATATATATATATATATATATGTATATATATATATGTATATATATGCATGTATATTTGATTTTTTCATATTAGAATCATAGTTTCAATTATATTATGATTGTATACTCTTCAACGTATTTTTTTTCATGTTGTTTTTCTATATTTCTTCTTTAGACCGGGACAGGACGGGATTAGAATAGGAAAAAAATATATATAAATATAAATATACAGTGATTAGAATGGAAAATATTAGAGTAGATAATTGGTTAAACACCTAATAATGTTAATTTTTTAACTATCAACCAATGTCACAGGGATTAAAATTTAGATTATAGATTATTGATTACATTATTATTGTTTTTGTTTTTGTAGTTTTTATGACGAACGGTCGTTTGTAATAGGAGTTCCGGGGGGAAAAAATGGGTTTGCTAAGTTTAATTAAATTTGTTGGAGAGCATGTTATATTTTTGTCTTATTTTGCCAACAAATGATCTCAGAATGTTTGTATCCGTTCATCCACCCCAAAGCTGGATGAATACGCTTCGACTTCGGACATTTAGAAATGTTTTTTTTTTATGTTTGTAAGTATTGTTTACTTGTTATTTTATGAGGCTTCGTCAGGTCAGGTGATAAGAGGTGCTGCCGTCACATGTAGTAGCAACGGATATACACCCCAAAATTTTGAAAACAGATTTGAAAATTTTGTAAATAGAAGTTTAGAATTTAAAAAATAAAGGACAAACAAAAAGAAAAAAGATATGGGAATTGCACCGACTGACACGTTTTTAAACATATATAAGACACTTTAACAAGCAAAGACAGCAGAAATATACGACTTTCAAAACATAAGGCAACACCAACAATTAGTTTTCGCAAGTGTTGCGAGCTAGAAAGAGACATTTAACTGGGTTCGACTCCCGAAGAAAAACATCGTCAGAGGAATATATAAAACGTCGGGTACTTTTGGGTGACGATTTCATTGAGGAAAGAGCAAGTCTACCGCGGTGTTTTTTTATCCCCTAAGAACGAACAGGATTCTATATGCCCTCGAAGGAATAATTAGAGGAAGCTTTGACCGATGTGTGTCACATGTGGGTTACATCGACAGGCGTTGGGTGGATATTTGAAAGTAAGGGACTGACTTTTATGACTAAAGATGAGGCAAGGAAACGGGTTGAGGTGTTGCTCCACGTATGTATCCTCATGCTTCTGTTGAAATATATGAGAAGGCGACACATTCACGTATTATGTCTACTATCTAAAAAGAGGGGATTAATTCATTCGACAGTTTTCCACAGATATTTCGGCCACCAAATTTCATTTACAAGACTGGTCGGCCTGAATATACTTGTTCAAATTGCTGCGTGGTAGGACTGAACCAGAAACCAGGCAACTGTGAAACAAAACTCTTAACTGCACACCATATATGCGAGATCACTGCATCCATAATTATATAACGTGTTCTAAGAATACCTTTCCGTATTAAATACAGCTCCCATTACTGCAACTGTTTTTTTTTTAATAAGCTCACTGGCTCATTTGAGACGCCAGTGCCTGAATAAACACTGAGATTTTATGTATCGTTGACGCAATATTCAGCTGTCATCGCGTTGCTGGACACCTGACACTGAGGAAACCATAGCTGGGTGAAATCACGTGATCTGGAAGCTCTGGCGGCCGGAGCAGATGATTCTCGTTTATCAACGATATGACTACGTGTATTTTTATGTACCACACGTCCTTATGAGAGTTTCTCTCAAGGTAAATAATTCAGTATTCTGTGTTCTAACACAATTACCACGTTAAGTTAGAGATCAAGATTACTTTTTGGCACTAATGCTGCTTCCGTTGCTATTAATTATTTTGTATAATATGAATTTGGTTTGTATGAACGGAATGCTGCTTCAACATTTAGCTTCAGAAATCCGGGAACTCATCGGAATCTTCGAGATTTGATCTCTGCGACCGTTGTTGAACTCGTTGGTCGGAGCCGATTCAACCCACCCCGGGTGAACGCCGC
>NC_142945.1:4075374-4077874 GCF_046866305.1 Octopus bimaculoides | reverse complement strand
TATATATATATATATATATATATACACACTTTTAATTATACAAATATATATTATGTACATATATATACATATACATAAATTATTAAAAGTATTTATTTCCGTATTAATTACATATGCATGTAAATATATATATACGTATGTATATCACATATATATGTGCATATGCTTATATCATGTATGCATACGTATATCTAGAGATAGATTGATAGACACATGCATACACATATACATACGTATATATAAAATACATGACTTTACTTATTGAAATATATATGTATGTATGCATATATTAAATATATATATGAATATATATATATTATAAAAATACGTATTTATGTATTAATTTCATATATATATATAAATATATATATACATAAAAGCACATATGCATAAACATACACACACACATGCACGTATACACTCACAAATATACATATATAAAGATGCTAGTGTAATAAATTTGAAACTTAAACTCCCCTTCAGAAGCACGATTCCCCCCAAATATTTTTAATTAATTCTAAACATTCTGATATTAAGCTCCTCCGTTTCTTGCTGTTGTTCGTTTATCTCCTTCACCAACTAAGTGGCAAATCTTTGTCAGTAGATATCTTAAAACGTAGGGATATATTGTACATAGATGTGTCTTTCTATATATATGTATGTGTGCAGGGATAGATCGTTTTGAGTCTCGCAAGCAAGTACGCACTTATACACAAACGCACATATTTCTTTATAATTCATTCTAAATGAGGTGGAAAATAATGTATCCAAGCCAGATAGCATGAACATTATGAAAACAGCTGAAAACCGCCTCTGTGTTGGCACTATTAGTGATAATGATGATGTTGGCCGTGTAAGTAGTGAGAAATCATGTGAGTGCGTGTGTATGTAAGTGTGTGCAAAAATTATAAATACCTCGAGTACGAGGTTAAAAAATAAAAGAAGGGTGTATTAGTTTTACGCTCAGAAAAAAAAATTGAAGAAAAAGTCTCTGGTGCTTTGAGCATAAGCTCCTCTACAAAAAGAATAGATGAGAAAAAATGTTAATAGAAAAGAACGATCTCCTCACGTTAGAATCATATATATATAAATACAAGATGAGCAATTTTGGAGGAAGAGTGATTTAGTCGACTGCATCGTATCTAAATGCCTAGAAGTCATCTCAAAACTCCCACTCTGATCGAAGCAGACGACCACGAAACTTTAAGTTACGTGGAGTTGAATCAAACTGTTATGAACATAAATACATGCATACATGTATGTTTATTGAGTGTGCGTTTATGCACGTTTAAATGAATGTGCACAAGCGCGCATGCATACATGTAAGCTTCTAACACACATACACGCACACATAGAAGACTGTTGTAAGAAATAGAAATAAATCGTGGTTCATGGGTGTTCATCCTCAGCTTTTGGTCCGAACCCTCGCAACGGAGGAGCCGCAACTAAATGCACTTATGGACATTGTAATGGTGTTACGCCGGATCGTAGATTAAGTGTTGCACTTAATATAAAATATTTGAAACTATCCCTAGTCAATATATATATATATATATATATAATAATATTGATATAATATTGTTTATATATATATATATATATATATATATATATATATATATATATAAATATACATATATATATATATATATATATATAATCTATGGAGATCTATAGTAATATCAAAGCTTGCTGCCTCCACTTTCACTATAATATATAAATCAAAAATTTTTTAAAACTTATTTCAGCCTGTTTAAAATTCAAAGTTTTATGAGTTTGACACATTAAGTACTCAGAGCAATTTCCTCAATCTTGGATTACATACGCCATAATCCTGGTTGTTATATATTATTTATACATAAATACAAGCATACATATATAGATAGATATCATGTTCTTTAGGGAGTATAGTGCCACACCAAATTTACCGAACACAACGCTATAATTATGAGGAAATATAAAACAAATGAGTTTATAAAATTGATTATAGCAAAAAATACGAATTTCTTCGCCTTTACTACCAGATTTGGATGGTATTCTGCTATATACATACATACACACACACACACACACACAAACAAACTCTCACACACAGACACACACACACATATATATATATATATCTACATACACATACAAATATATATAATCTTACACACACACACAAAACATACCTCTTGCAGGATCGAACATACCATGAAACTCACAGTAGTAACCATTGAATTAGCATCCAAAAGTGACTACATAGACTCTTACTACATTTATTGAGTACTTTTTCTACCGCTTGGATATTCACGATTATATACATACATACATCAAACATAAATACATATATATGTATTTTATATATATGTATTATATATATACATACATATACATGCATTATATTTACAATGTATATGATATATATTCTTTATATGTAATATATATGTCTGCATTATATATAATATATACAGATGCACACACGCATATACATACACTGACAGAAGTACACACACAT
>NC_142945.1:4070374-4072874 GCF_046866305.1 Octopus bimaculoides | reverse complement strand
ATATACAAACATATATATACACACACATATATATATACATATTCTATACATATACATATATATATATGTATATATATATATATACACACACACGTACATACTTACATAAAACACTATACATACTGACACACACACTGTTATATGTATACTTTTAACGTAATTCTAAAAAAAAAGATCTAATAACCCCAGAGCTCAATAAAATTCTATAAAATTCGTTCGTAATTGCAAAGTGTATAGAATGAAGGTAACCGATTCACCTGGTCTCTAATGAGAAGCATTACGCACGGAACAGCAACCCGTCTTATGAGGTCAATACTCCTTACACACACGTGTGTGTGTGTGTAAAGCGGAAGATGGGTCTGGACGCAACTATGCTATTCCTTAGAAGAAACTTGTTGCAAGCTGTGCGTAATTTTTAAGATATCAAACATCACAACACATTCTGCTTTGAAACGTATTGAGTGCTTCTTTTGCTTAACTCACACTCTGGACATACAGCTAAGAATGCGCTTTCAATTGTGTGCATGTATATATATATATATATATATATATATATATATATATATATATATATATATATATATATATATATGTATATATATATGGATATATATACGTATTTATATACACACACATATATATATATATATACATATATATATGCATGTATGTATAAATATGTATATATACGTATATACTGCGTTGTGGTTTATACACATACTCTTACTATATTTTATTATTTATTATTATTATTATTCGACTTTGCTTTTCGTTCTTTTGGGAGCCGATAAAATAAGTACCAGTCGAACACTGGGGTCGATGTAATTGACCTATCCCCCTCGCCCGAAATTGCTGGCCTTGTTCCAAAATGTGAAACCATTTTTATTATTATATTTTATTATTTTATTATTATTTCTTCTTATTTTTATTTCTTTGTAATATTTTTTAGAAACGTTAAATATTTCATTAAAAGTTTTTTTTCTTTTGTTAGATATGCTTATTTTTGTTATTTCACATTCTCTCTGTCTGTCTGTCTGTCTGTCTGTCTTTGTCTCTCTCTTTTTCCCCACAAACACTCACACACAAATGCAATGGAATGGTACGGCAAAATCGGTAGAGCGTAAAACAAAATCTTCTCGTCCTTTCTTCGAGGTTTGCCTCTTTTACCTGTCCTCTCTCTCTTTCTTTGGTCAATAAAATATACGAATTAGAAAAACAAAAAATAAGGTACCAGTGATTTACTGGGGGAAAGATTTAATCAATCTTAACCCCACTCCCCCACAAATGTATGGCCTTCAGCCCATGTAAGAAATCAATGATCATTACAAAAAAAAAAATATATATATATATGTAAAAAAATCAGGCAGTGGAGTGATTGGCAGAATCGGTAGAGCGTTGGACGTTTCGTCTTTGAAGTTACGTAGAAACATCTCTTTGCGTTCTGAGTTCAAATCCCGCCGTGATTCATTTTTGCCTTTTTTTTTTTAATCTCCTACCGACGAGGTCGGATTGATTATTTTGTTAAAAAAAAAAATTAAAATAAAATAATGGTGATGGAGTAAATGTTAATCGATTTAATCGACTATAACACCCCCACCCCGTCCCCGTATTCATACCACCCCATAAAAATTTGTGGTTTGGTGTCAATGTTTTTTTTAAAAAAAAAAATCATTATTAAACACACACGCACACAATTTTTTTATGCTTTTTTTTTTCTTTTACATTCGTGCCTTCTCCTCATGAATGTTGGCGAAAGCCAATTAAAAAAAAAAAAAAACTAAAGTAGAAAATAGAGACTTAGTCCCCCTCCCCTCGTCGGTGTTTGTATAAAAACATCCGTGGCCTACATTGTAATTTATTGTTTATTTATTTATCAAATTATATTTTTGATCTTTGTTTCGTTTTGTTTTTTTTCTTCTCCTCCCACCCATCCCCGCCTTTTCTATTTTTTTCTTTGCAGGTCAATTTTTTTATTCTTTATATTCTTTGGGTTAGCTTTTGTCCTTTCTTTTCTTTCTCTGATCACGTGATCATTAATTCGGCAGCGAATCGCCATTTCGGCTTTTAAACGTCCCTCAATGTATGAAGTCATTCCGGTGACACGCTCGTCACGTGACCCCCATCCTTGTCGTTATCTTCGCTACCACCTGTATTATTTCCATTCCGGGAGCCATTTTTCCCCTTTCTGTTCGGCTCTCGAAATGGGCAGTCTGCTATCAGATGTTCCGTCGACTTGCAAAAATGACATCGTTTGGGTAAAGGTCCGTGGGGGCATTTTTTGGCTATATGATTTCCGAGGTCACCACAGTTGTAACACCTATGAAAATATAAATATAAGAAAATAATTTTAGAAAGAACAATAAAACAAAAGACAGAAAAAATTTAGCAAAACAAAATAAAAATAAGAGGATGGAAATAATTCAAAAATTGAAGCGAAAGGAAATACATACGGTGTGTTTGTGTGTGTGTGTGTGTGTGTGTGTGTGTGTGTGTGTGTGTG
>NC_142945.1:4050374-4057874 GCF_046866305.1 Octopus bimaculoides | reverse complement strand
GTCACGTTCTTGATTTCTTTCAGTAAACAATAAAACAAGTGGAATGCCCTTAAGCCAGGAAATACTTTATCATTGTATCGTAGCAAATAACGAAGCTATGTATCCATAGCTAAGAGTCACTATTATGAAGACAACCCTGAGATTTGGCGACACTTAACTGCAGATTGGCTTCTCGATCCCCCCATCTGTATGTAATGGATTTAAGAGTAGATAAAGTGATTTCCGGTTGCTTGGACTTCGTAAAAAGGGGTGAGCTTAGTTCAGAAAATCAAACTAAGGGACTTATCGCTAATAATAACTGAACTATGTGGAATCATGGGGAGGGTGACTAAGAAAAAGTGGGAACCGGAGACAAACCAGAGGTAGTGAATCAGGTTTCGATTCTCCTGTTGTTAGGGTTCACACCTGATGTAACGTTTTATACGCAAAAAGGTTTTACTACCTACGCCTATATATAAACATATATATATATATATATATATATATATATATATATATATATATGTATGTATATATACATACATACATATATATATATATATATATATATATCCAGTCGATGAGATCAAGCCCAGTACGCAATTGGTACTTAATTTATCGACCACGAAAGGATGAAAGACAAATACGACCCCGGCGGAATTTGAACTCAGAACGTAAAGACAGGCGACATACCGCTAAGCAGTTCGCCCGACGTGCTAACGTTTCTGCCAGCTCACCGCCTTTTTGTTTCTGTGATCTATTGAGCATATTTTCTTCTTTCTTCTCGTTCTCTATTTCTCTGTCTTCCTCCTCCTCTTTTGTCTTTGTGCACACGGACCATGAAAAAATCAGAGAAAAACCATGTTCCACTTGATGGACAGTCGTCGTCGTTGGCAACGTCAAGAGACAATCAACACCAACAACGATTAATTGAGCTACTAAACATGTGATTACTTCTGACATTGACTGACAAAAAATGACGCAAAATTTAAAATAAACAACAAAAGCAACGACGACAAGAATCACACAAAAAAAACACGAAAAAACAACAATAATAACAATAACAACAACAACAATAATAATAATAATAATAATAATAATAATAATAATAATAATAATAATAATAATAATAATAATAATAAGGATAATAATTTGTAAATCAGTCATTACGGACAGTATGTCGTCAAACAATGTTAATAATATATAATGGCGATGTGGTTGAAGGTATTTTTGATTGAATCTTTCCCGTTGAGGTCACACAGTGGTTTTGTGAGAAGTTCACAGCACAGTGACTGAATAATACAACACAACATTAAAGGATAATGTTATACACACACACACGCACACACACACACATACATGTATGTATGGATGTATGTATATGCGTGTATATGTATGAATGAATGTGAAGATATGTCTGTCTAAAATATGATATAGTCCTTTAAAAACATCGTTACTTCAGTTCTCATATCCAGTTCAGAAAACAAGGTCAGGCCATACACACACATACAAACACACTTATATATATATATATATATATATATATATATATATAGGATTTCCATTTAACCAGCTGTTAGAACTCAATAATATACTTATATTTTAGAGCGTTAGTCAAGTATAGAATGTAATCTTAATTAATGAATCACAAGAGAACAGGTGTCACATAATCACCTCCACTAGCTTACAGCTGTTTCTGCAATCAGATACAGTGCGATCAGAGCTGAGTGCTTGTGTAATATCCTATAGCTTCCTCGGAGCCTGAGTGCACAACATCTTATTGCAGAAACAGCTGTAAATTAATAAATGCGATGATATAACTCTTGTTCTAGTTTCATATATATATATATATATATATATATATATATATGAAGATAAGCAATGTTATAATATGTTATATAAGTCCTCTAAATGTAATAAATTGTTACTTCAATTTCATTCTTACTTCGGTAAGTAAACAAAGACAGGATGTACAGTTTTGGTAATCGTCTGAAGATCACTTGTTCTTTTTATTATTATTATTATTTTTTAATTTTAAACTCGGTATAAAACTTTAAATAATGATGTATTACATTTAAAGGACAATATCACTTGGAATTCCGTCAATTTTAAGAATGTACTATAGCATCTTCAAATGATGAAGTCAGCGGGATATTAATGACATACGTAAAGCGGATTAGCTATTTGTATTTACATATTTACAGATTGCTTAAACAGGAGAGGAAAAAAGGGCAAAGCAAGATGGTGGCATAAATAAAATGACATGAAATGTGCAAACCACAGCCGTCTCTATTCCTTTCCAACATTTCTCTCTTAATAAAATGGCGTAGATGCAAACCCTACCTTATCTTCCGAAATTTCTTCCGTGATACGGGTCGTCTGTCGCTACCTCTACACTCCCTGCCATCAGGGCCACATACAAATGTGGCTTCGATTCCTTTTTCAGATACTCTCCATTCAAATTCCACCCGTTCTCCATCCGCTAGGCTTCGGAATCCGGATTTGTGAATGACAGACTGGAAAACAAATGATAAAAATAATAATATTCAATATTGTTCAGAAAAAATATTTCTAGAAAATCTTTCCGAGATTTTTTAACGGAAAATAATATTAATTTGTGTCACACACACACACACACACACACACACACACACACACAAACACACACACACACACACACATATATATATATATATTTGTGGGTGGGGGGAAGGTTGAGTTCAATTTCATCCTTTTACTTTGGGTATTCCAAAGTTCGATTTCTAATAAAGATTCTTCATATTAAATTTGTAGCTTACTATTGTATTTTTTTTTAAATATGAAAATTTTACAAGCATAAGGTGTGTTTTGAACACGTATCCTAAAGAAACTCAACAAACAACTAAAGATGGAGAAGAGAAGATGTTAAAAGTTTTATAAAATTTTCATCAAGTCGGCAGGCAATTGGAGAGTGGGGGTGAGGTCGATTACACCAACTACTCCCTCCTTAATTGCCGGTCTTGTAATGAAATTAGAGACAATTGTTATTATTATTATCATTGCGCTTGCAGAATCGTTGGCATGCCGGGAAAAAAAATGCTTAGTGGCATTTCTTCCAACTTTACGAGGTTGACTTTGCCTTTCATCCTTTGGGGGTTAATAAAATACATACTAGTCGAGCGATGGGATTAGTGTAATCGACTGACCTCACTTCCAAAAAAATCTGAGGCCTTGTGTCTATAATAAAAAGAATTGGAGGTGACCTGGCAGAATCCTTAGCACCCCGGGCAATAATTTTCTACGGGCTAAGTCTGGAAGAAGGGACAGGGCTCACGTCCATAATCGTATTTTATTTTATAGACTTCGGGTGGATGAAAAATATAAAGACAAACTCAGCAAGAATTGAAACCCAGGACGTAAAGACACGTAAGTTGACACCACAAGACATTTAATCCATCGCTCCCCCTTACACACACACACACATTCTAATACCCACCACTACCGTCGATAATAAGTATAAGAACAACAACAACAACAACAACAGCAAAAGAGGGATGTTCATAAAAACGGGTGGGGGGGGGTGCATAGTGCAGGCCAATTTTAGAGCGGAAATGTTAGACATGGATGAAATGTTTGAAAAATATACCTGACCTCGTTTCGTATCAATTTTAACCTTTCTGTCTAACCCAAAGGAAAATAAAGATAAATAGCTCGTATTACACATCAGTATGCGGGTAGGAGTTGGCAGGATCGGTAAAAATCATTGAGTATTAACGCACGTCATTTTACGTTCTGTGTTTCAAATCCCATTCCAGGATCAAACTTGTTTTAGATCTTCCTTGTGCTGTGTGGGGATCGGCTTGTCAAAGAACAGACCCAACGTTTCCTCTGCGTATCATCAAAAAGGCGACTAAATGAGGTTGAGGAGCTGGGACTTGCATTTCGACCTCACAAAACCAGCAACGGCAACCCAAGACAGCTCCACGGGCTGGAGGGTTGTCGCCCGAGTGATGCAAAGGCGTCATCCGCCAGGAATAAGGAATCACCAACAAATGGTGGATGCAGCGGCACACTGTTACAGCTCATACCCCATATCAAAAAAAAAAAAAAAAAAGATAAAGAGCCCTTTCGGTGATGAATAACCATGGGATTGCACCTAAAAAGTTCCCACCCGAGGCACAAGTCTGGGCAAGGGGACTAGTCGATTATATCGACCCTGAAAGAATAAAAGGAAAAGTTGACTTCGGAGCTATTTGAACTCAGAATGTAAAGACAGATGAAATGCCGCAAAACATTTTACCGGGGGGTGCTAACGATTCTGCCAATTCGCCACCTTAATGACAATAATAATAATTGTATCATATATATTGGAGAGCAGGCATGGCTCTGTAGTTAAGATGGTTTATTTGCAACCATTTTGTTTAAGTTCGATTCATGTGTGCGAGAAATTTTATCCACCAAATTTATATCTGAATGTACCTGTTTGCGCCCATTTATGCAAATAAGTGTAATGCAGTAATTCCTCGCGATATTAGGGTTCATCTATTGCGGTTCACCTATCACGGTTTATTATTTAAGCTTACGTCGATTCTTCAGCGGTGTTGTTTTGCTTTTATAATAAAATAAATATATACAAATTATGAAAATAATAAAAAACAATATACAGTACAGTACTGTTTCTACTTCGCGGATTTTCACTTATCGCGGGAGGTTTTGGAACGTAACACCAGCGATAGTCGAGGTATTGCTGTACTTAAAAGAATTTACGCCACTAAAAGAATATAACGCAATGAGGGATCTGAAAGGGGTCAATATAAATGAGTAAAACCATAGCATAGTCGCTGTCATGTGACTGAAACTGGTCGACAAAAAGTATACTCACACACACACGTACATACACGTCAACATGACCGGGCGTTCTAAGTCGCCAGACTCAAGGTGTAATTCCTTATCCAGAACAAAGTATTCTGATCCACGAATGCCCCTCATGACAACTTTTTTTAGATAACGGCATTGCCCCAGCATGGCTGCAGCTCTCAAACCGAAACTAGTAGATATATACACTACACACACACACACACACACAGACGCACGCACACATGTATATAATTACCACAAGATGGACAATGCGACGACGGCGAACATTACCGCCATCGTTATTTCTTCAATTACCATTAATACCCTTGCCTTCACAACCAAAAATATCCCATAATCCAATATTTTATCTATGATTACGAGCAACGGTGATTATATTTTAAACATTAATGATCAACAACAAACATGGCCGCCATATCATCTTTATATGATTAGCGCATATCATTAAACTGCTTTTTGTTATGGCTGTCGTCGTGGCCGCCGCCGCCGCCGCCGTCGTTATTGTTATTCGCGTTTATTTTTGGTTTTGTTGTTTGCTATTTTTGGTTTTGTTGTTTGCTATTTTTGCTGGATCAGAAGCGGCGAGCTTTTGTTCGGTACATTGATTAAACTACATACCACAGTATTACAGGACATACTACTAGGGTTCTTTGTGAGAATACGTGTACGTAGATCTTTTGTTTGTTTCTTGTTTCAGTCAGTGGACTGCAGCCATGCTGGAGCACCGTCGTGGAAAGGTGTTTGGTCGAACAAACCGACTCCAGGACTTTAATTTTAATTATTTGTTTAAAAGGTCTGGCACTTAATTCTATCGGACACCTCAAAACCTGTTGTGAAGCGGTTGTGGGGCACAAATGCAAACACACATACGCACGCATACACACACATACGCACACACAAATAAAAATGTGTGCATGAGTGTGTGTGTGTGTGTGTGTGTGTGTGTGTGTGTGTGTGAGGGAATTTGGGAGTTGGAATTTGTGTTGGTTTGTTTACGTCCACAACTTAACAGCTGGTAAAAGAGTCCGATT
Organism: Octopus bimaculoides; assembly: GCF_046866305.1. Taxonomy (NCBI): domain Eukaryota; kingdom Metazoa; phylum Mollusca; class Cephalopoda; order Octopoda; family Octopodidae; genus Octopus; species Octopus bimaculoides. The sequence goes on along the minus strand of NC_142945.1, from coordinate 4,052,010 downwards.
AAGTAATTATGAGAATTCTTATTTCTAAAATAAGCCCTGGAGTTGGATTTTGTTGATTTGGTCGACTAAAATCTTTCAAGACGGAGCCCCAGTATGGCCGCTCTCCAATGAGTGAAACTAGCAAAAAGATCAATCGATAAAAAGATATAAAAAAAAAAAACAATTAAACAAGAAAGATATATCTTTTACAGAATCAACGTGGTCGTGTTTAAGTTGCGATCTAACATTTTTTTTAAAGTGGAAAAAGAGTCGCAGAATTGCAGTACATGTGGCCTATTTCGTAAGTAAGCAGCAGCAGCAACAGCAGCAGCAGCAGCAGTAGCAGCAGCAGTAGCAACAGTAGCAACTGCATCAACACGAGTAACAACAGCAACAAAAGAGCTAAAAAATTTTAAATGATAATATTTAAAAAAAAAAAAGAAAATGGCAGTTGCTTTTGTCATCGTTTATCGCTGTGCCATTTTCTGCCCTGCTAAATTTGGCTGCTTACTGTTGCGACTGTTGCTGCAGTTATTATTGCTGTTGTTGTTGCTGCAGTTGTTAGCGTTGTTGCTGCATCAGCAGCAGCAGACGCAGTAGTAGTAGTAGTAGTATTTATTTTTGTTGTTGTTGTTGTAGTAGTTGCTGCTGCTGCTGCACTAAATGCGCCGCACACAAGAAATAGCTCGACATTCAACGTTACAATTTGCTGTCCCACATCACTCATCCTTCTCCCATCTCTCCTCACCCCTCCTCTCCTCACCCTCCTCTCCTCTTACTATTTAAAGTTGGTTCTATTCTTAAAAAACAAAACCCCAAAACAAACCTAAAAATATAAAAAAGATAAATATTGGTTTTGAACATAAGAACAGGACCTTGAATTTAGAGAAACGTTATCAGAAACACTTACATACACCCCAATATGGTATTGTTACTTTATTTTATCGACCCCTGGGAAAGTAAAATGGAAACTTGACCTCAACTGAATCTGAACTTTGAACTCAGAGCAGGAAAAGAATATCGCAATTTAGAGAAGGTTTAGGGTTACAATCGATTATGTAGAACCTAATATGGTATTGTTATTTTGTTTTATCGACCCCAGGAAGAATGAAAGGCACACTTGACCTCGATTGCAGTTGAACTTTGAACATACGACATAAAGAACTCAAAAAACTACTGTAAAATACTTTGGCCGCGTCTCTAAAGCAGTGGTTCTTATCTGGGGCCGATATGACCCGAGGAGATCCATGGAAGATTTTGTCGTTAAAATTTATGTGCATTATTTTCGTTGACAAAAATATTTTAAGTTTTTTTATACAATTCCTAAGAAATTTAATAAAAAATAATATAACAAGATTTTTTTTAAAACACCGAATGACTATCAGAGTCTGCCCGAATAAACAAGGAATCGAATGGACCCATAGGTTAAAATAGGACTGAGAACCACTTCTCTAACGGTTCGACCAATTCACCCCCCTTATTGTGGCTAAAATAACCACAAGACTAGAAATTAGGAGCAGAGGGATTATTAGGTTAAATCGTCCCCAGTAGGTGACTGGTACTTTATTGTATCAACAGTAAAAAGCAGAAGGCGGCGAGCGGACAGAAACGTTAGCACGCCGGGCGAAATGTTTAGTGGTATTTCGTCTGTCGTTAC
>NC_142945.1:4042874-4047874 GCF_046866305.1 Octopus bimaculoides | reverse complement strand
TCACAGCCTTTGGGTTGAAACATATATACACACGCACACTGTAATTTCATATAATCTCAATAATCTTATAAATTTTGCTTGTCACTCCGTTACTTAGCCTGTCCGCAACGCTTCCACGTGATTAGTTGAAGGGGAGGAAGGGGAGGGGATGATGAGGGGATGGAGATGGGAGGGGAGATAGAAGTGGAGAAGGAGAGGTGGTGGTGTGTGAAATGTGTAATTTTCTTAAAGTAAGTTTTTTCCTCCATTTTCAGCCCGTCTGTAACGTTCTCACGTGATTAGTTGAACGGAAAGGCGAAGAGCGAAAGAAAAAGGCGAGGAATGAGAGAGAAATAGGAAGAGTGCTGTGTATTAATTCTATAAAATTGTGCATAGAGTATACAAAGTGTATATATAAAGTGCATTAAGTAATCATCGTATTCGAATTTCCTTCGCTTTTCAATGATTAGCAGACGATCGACTATCGTTTGATGCAGGCACAACATAGGCTACGCTTTCAGGTTTTTTTGGATAAAGTTTTGAGAAATAACCAAATAAGTTTACCATTAATTCCGTGAAATATATTTCACAGGTTCCGCTAGTTTCTATCATTCAATTTAATAACTTTATTCAATTTGTTTCTAACTTTATGGCATTTGTTTCATCCTCTCTAGTTACGGTTTTTAAAATTCGTTATAATCCCATACCTTTTATCATTTATGGCGGCTATGATTCTTTCATAATTCATATCAATTCTTCTAACATTTTCTTATTATTCACCTTAATTCTAAATTATAATAGTAGTGATTTAATTATCTACTGAACCTGTATGATTTTAACTGATTTGTTTTAGGTTCAATACCTATTGTGACAATATTAATAGAAACGTTAGGATTCCCATCTTGTATTTTTTGTTTGTTTGTTTTCTATCGGGCATATCGGTTCTAGTTTTCGTTCTCTATTATAACTGGCCTTTCAACACGTAATTTCATTGCAGTTAAATAACTAATCTCAATAAATTTCTATAAATTTCGATATTTAACATACATTTATATTTTTATGCTGACGCTGATTATTGCCTAAGCTATTTCCAATAGTCTAATATGCACATTTATTTGCTAATGGCCGTCTTTCTATCACTGTGTTGACCACTTTCGTTATTTGATTTATTCTATTCTGTCTCTATTTAAGTGTTTATAGGTTATAGTTACTGGCATTGTGATTATGGCTATCTCAATATATCTATAATTTTTTCTCCTTTTCTTTCCTCATCTTCCTTTCTCTCCCTCTCTTCTGGAATTTCGCAAAGACGTTCGCTAATGTGCTATTTTTCTTTTTTTTTAATTATCTTTAACTGGATCTCCATTAATTAGTTCCAGCCTTTACAAGTGAGGCTGCTAAGTTTAATGTTGAGAGGAGATCTTTAAGGATTGAATAATTCACCCCTGGAAACATGGGTGTTTCGTTCAACATCCTTAAACAACCCTCATTCAGGGACCTTTTGAGCAGGATGGGTCACACAACCTGAAGAAAATTCTAACAGGCCCCCACCTACGAGGTCATGCGCTGTTTATCTTGATACAAGGTCACCATTTCCCGTACATATGGTTGTGATGTATGCGCCTGGTGTACCCTTATCAGTTGGATAGTCATAATGGGTATACTGGGCTTCGTATATTTGTACCCCAGTGTCACTTTGATGGCATCCACTGCTCTCTCACTCAATAAAAAAAAATAATAATGATAATGATAATGATAATAATAGTAATAATAATGATGATGATGATGATGATGATGATGATGATGATGATAATGCACAGCCATGCAAATTTTATAAAGAAACGAAAGAAAATCGTCCCAAATCGCCCCACTCTCACGCATTTAGAAGCAGACAAAAAAATGTGCGTGCTTGCATGAAAGAATATAATTTTAATTCGATATCTATGTGTGATCATACACACATCCACACGCATCTCTTCTTTTCTTTCTTTCTTTCTTTCTTTCTTTCTTTCTTCCTTTCTTTCTTTCTTGCTTGCTTGCTTTCCCTCTTTCTCTTCATCTACACACACACACATGTATATATGTATTTGAGTGAGTGTGTGTTTGTGTGCGTGCGTGCGTGCGTGCGTGCGTGCGTGCGTGTGTGTGTGTGTGTGTGTGTGTGTGTGTGTGTGTGTGTGTGTGTGTGTGTGTGTGTGTGTGTGTGTGTGTGTGTGTGTGTGTGTGTGTGTGTGTGTGTGTTATTGACTTGCACTAACTGCTGGCAAGCTACTTGGCAAACAGCTTGCTTACCTACCTGAAGAAGGAAAAAGCGTGTGTCTGTGTATGTGCATGCGTGTGTGTGTGTGTGTGTGTGTGTGTGTGTGTGTGAGAGAGAGAGAGAGATAGAGAGAGAGAGAGAGAGGTAGTGAGTGACTGAGTGAGTGAGTGAGAGGAAAAGAAAGAAACGTGTACGTTAAAAGTACAGTTGCAAAAGAAAACCGGCCGACCAACCAGCCAACCAACCAACAACAAAAACAACAGAATGACTGAAGGGAAAGTACCCCAGGGGAATAAATGTTCTACATATTACCTACACAGAAGGCGTGTGTATATGAGCTGGTGGTGGTGGTGGTGGTAGGAGGGCTCACTGTGTACATAATTAATTTGAGCTGAAGAAACTTAAAATTCAAACTTCGATACCAAGTGAGATTATCTAATCAATTAGAAGATAAAATCTCCCCACCGAGTATTTAACATTACAAAAATCAAAAAAAAAAAAAGAAGCAAAAACAGATTTTCAGAAAAAAAAATGTCTTTATAAGCAAAACCAAAATTTAAAGGGATTTAAAACCAGTAAGATCAGATGATAGAAATGTTGGGACAATAATGTGTATATTTGAGATGATAATATATATATTATTTAAAGCAGTTTTATTCGGTTCCATGCTACTTATTTTTCTCTCTCTCTCTCTCTCTCTCTCTCTCTCTCTCTGCATATATACATACGTATATGCACATACTGTTACGTTCTGAGTTCAAATTCCACCCAGGTCGACTTTGCCTTTCATCCTTTCGGGGTCGATAAATTAAGTACTATTTGCGTACTGGGATCGATGTGATCGACTGGCCCCCGCCTCCCCCAAAAGTTTCGGGCCTTGTGCTTAGAGTAGAAAAAAATATCTGGACATCCGGGTGAAAACGGATGGGAGAGTACGGCAGGGAAATGTTTCTATTGGTCAACAGAATTATGGAGCATGAAAACAACAAACAAAACATAATGATGACGATGGTGTTGGTGATGGTGGTACTGATGGTGGTGATGCGAAAAATAATAACGATAATAATAATAATAATAATAATAATTACGGCGATCATGATGATGATGATGATGATGTTAATGTAATATAAATAAAGCGAAATCAATGAAGATCTACTTATGTTCTCTAATCATTTAGTGAAAGTAGGCCACTAGGTGAGATGTGTGCAACAATGGAAATGCAAAATGGCAAACGAGAATTGTGTCTATATATATATATATATATATATATGTGTGTGTGTGTGTGTGTGTGTGTGTGTGTGTGTGTGTGTGTGTGTGTGTGTGTGTGTGTGTGTGTACGCGCGCGTCTGCGTATATTCGCATGAGTGCATCTATGTATGTGTATGCACGAATGCGTACTTATGTGCGTATTACTCACACAGATATTCATATATGTGTGCATGTGTACGTACGTATCTATGTGTATTGTTCATCACACATAGGCAGACGATAATGCAAATCCGCACAAGATGGCGCTTAAATATATTTTCTATTCAAAATCATGCCAGATTTTTGAGATACAGGATATACACAGGCATACATATATAATTACAAGCACATACACACACACACGTATGTATATGAGAAAATACAAATATTGATTTCTCTCATTGGCAGAGGGCCACAATACATATACATACATACATACATATATATATATATATATATATATATATATATATATATATATATATGTATATATATATATATATTTATGTGGATGTATGTATGTATGTATATATATGTGGGAATATACGTATGCATATATGTATGTATGTAATTGATTCTGTTTAGTTCAATAGATGTAAATTCATTTTTTCTTTTTAATTATTCAAGTGGGATTTGAAGGAAGAACAACAAAACTAAACACTACAAGTCATTTAATCTGGTATTCTTTATTGCTTCCAGCATCTACTACCTTCAATCATTCATCAACAGACACGCGCACACACACACACACACACACGCACACACACACACACACACACACACACACACACACACACACACATGTATAGACTTAGACACAGCTGTGTGGTAAGAAGCTTGCTTACCAACCACATGGTCCCGGGTTCAGTCCCACTGCGTAGCACCTTGGGCAAATGTCTTCTACTATAGCCTCGGTCCAACCAAAGCTTTGTAAGTGGATTTTGTAGGTGGAAACTGAAAGACGCCCATTGTGCGCGTGTGTGTGTGTGTGTGTGTGTGTGTGTGTGTGTGTGTGTGTGTGTACGTGCGTGCGCATGTGTGTTGGTGTGTTTATGTTCTCGTAACTTATCGGTTCTGCGAAAGAGACAGAATAAGTTCCAAGCCTAAAAAATTAGTAGCGAGTTAATTCATTCGATTAATGTTCTTCAAGGCAGTGTCCCAGCATGGTCGCTGTCTAACGATCCAAACAATATATATATATATATACACACATACAAATGTCTAGCTGTGAGAGAAAATATAACGTGAATTCATTTCTACCGGTATTTTATGTGCAAAAAGAAAGAGGACCTCCTAACGGACCGTTTCATAGTCCGTACACTGTTTCTAAGGGAAGACGTACTCACTTTCCTACTCCGACCTACTCCGACTAATAGCATAGAATATTCTTCACAACTGTAAGGTAGCCGCAAATTACCGTTCGAAAAGTACCCCCGCTCACTTATCGAATTTTTTCCAGCACACCAAAAGTATAAAATAAATGTGTTTTGTACTTTTAATATTGCTTTCTTAG
>NC_142945.1:4007874-4022874 GCF_046866305.1 Octopus bimaculoides | reverse complement strand
TATATATACATACGTATGTGTTTATACATACATGCATGCATACCCATACATGTTTGATGTATGTATGTCTGTGTGTGTGTGTGTGTAATTATAGATTGTTTGAAATAGTGTACAGATTTTATAAAGAAAATGAAGGTTATCAGAGTGTGAATAAAAACTATTCATTTATTGCGTTCATCCCTTTCAGGGATTCATTATGATGAACATGTCAGGCTGCCAATTGTGTTCTAAGTAAAAACTTAGACAATGAACACAGCTATGAAGAGAGAGAGAGAGAGAGAGAGAGAGAGAGAGAGAGAGAGAAGGAGGGAGAGAGAGAGGGAGGGAGAGAGAGAGAGAGAGAGAGAGAGAGAAAGAGAGAGGGATGTGGTTATTTTGCAGATTGGTCAAACTTAACTGGAAAGACAGGGTAATAAAAGCTGCAATACTAGAAATGCTGAAAATCCAAGGACATTTATTTTCGAATTAAAGGGAATTAAAGGAGAAGCGCTCTTGCCCTGCTCACCGTGCACCCGTGACTTTTGTGGGGTTTTCTACGAGGACCTTATAGCGCCTCCTCTATTGGGAGTTTTAATCTGTTTAATTTTTTTATTATTTATATTGTTTACACGCTGTAAAACCCTTTGTATCGTTCTGTTTTTTGTCTTTTATGTTGTATCTCATTTAATGTTTTTTTTTTGTATGTGAGCCCTTGTGGCTTATAAAAGAATAAATTATTATTATTATCATTATTATTATTATTATTATTATTATTATTATTATTATTATTATTATTACAAAGCTATTACATGCTAGTTTAATTTCTGGGAGTCCTATCTTGAAGTTTGGCGACGAAAAACCAAAAAAAAAAAAAAAAGAAAAAAAAAAAAAATTCCTCTCAAATCTTAGGATACTTGCAAAACACAGGATAGTGCATTTCTGCGCATGTCGACAATGCGTGTCTCAATTCCATTATCTTTCAGTTTTTTTGTTTTGTTTTTTTTTTTTTGGTAGCAATTTGGAGGTGTACCATTTACCACAGGAATAATAGCTGTCTTAGACTTCTACAATCCATTCACCTTTCTGGCTAGGTTATGATATTTCTCTTTCTTTTTTTTATTGGTTGTTGTTGTTGTTGTTGCTGGCGTCTGTTATCTATTATTTGAGTTTGTTTTCCCACTTTATATCGATGAAATAGGATTATAAAGCCGGTGCGTAACCCATTCCGTTGCATGCCTATAAGCTAGCTAACTAGCTAGCTAGCTAAAGGATTACTTAGATTAGCGATTAAAGTCTGAGTATTCACTTAAATTAGTTAATAACCCTTAATTACAAGATCAGGTGTGAAATTTTTGCAACGCTAAGCAAAAACAAAAAAAAATAAAAAATAAAATATTATAAATTAAAAGAAAAAAAAACAATTGTGATAACAAAAAAAGAAATGGCGGTGACAAAAATCTACTTACAACTATTACTACTACAATTACGGCAGATAATAATAATAATAATAATAATAATAATAATAATAATAATAATAATAAGAATAATAATAACAATAATAAATTATTATCATTATTATTATTATTATTATTATTTCAAATTTCGGCACAAGAATAGTAGTTTTAGGGAGAGGGGAATAATCGAATACGTTGAGTCCAGTACTTGATTTGGTACTTTATTTTATCGATCCCGAAAGAATGAAAGGTAAAGTCGACCTCAACGGAATTTACCGCCAAACAGTTTGTTCGACGCGCTAACGATTCTACCAGTTCGCCGCCTTACTAATGTTCATAATAATTCTTTCTACTGCAGGAACGAAGTCTGAAGTTTGGGAGCGATGCGGAAGGGGGGGGGGGGGGCTAGTCAGTTACACCCACTGTAATACTCGGCTGGTACTTTTTTCTTTATTTCGAAAGATAAAAGGCAAACCAATGTCCAAATCAGTGGATTTTGAACTCAGAACGTGGAGAACTAGAAGAAATTTCAACTAAACATTTTGTCAAACGTACAAAGGATTCTGCAATAGTAATAATAATAATAATAATAATAATAATAATTATAATAATAATAAATTTCAAGACCTCTATTTTTTTTTTTTTTACTACACTATCAGCTATTTGTTGAGAGAAATAAAAATAAAAATATTTCTTAAAATTGGTAACCTAGAAACCTAGATATCAGCCCTACATCTACCCCCACCCCCACCCCATAACTCATTTTTTCGATAAAATGTGTCAAATGGTGTTGTCGTTACTGCTGTTGTAATTTAGCCCCAGGTTAGTCCTTATCTCGCAAACCTATAAACAATATCGTTCCGGCGTTATGCATTCCTTTTCTTCTTTTTTTTTCTTCTCTTTTCTTCCTTACACACGCAGTGTATCGAGAACTACGTCATTTAATGTGACCTTTTACATTTTACTTCTTATTTCACTTATTACACTACGGCCATGCTGTAGCACCGCCTTGAAGGGCTTTAACCATACAAATCGCCCCTAGAGCACACATATATATATATTTAAATCTGATTGTGATTTTATCGCTCATATTGTCGAACTGCAAAGTTACAGGTACGTAAACAAACCAAGACTAATTGTCAACTGGTGTACTATGAAAGACAATCACACACACACGCACACACACACGCACATATAATACTATTAAGATTCAGTTGAATTAGGTACTGAAATTCAGGCACCTTCATAGGTCTGAGTAACATGCGCATTCTACAGTATTAAGTGAATATCAGACTCGGTGCTCAAGTGCCACCACGTGATGTTCTTGCTGTGTCTGCAGATAATAAGATCCAGCTGAGCGAAGAAATCCGCTCTTAGCTATTTAGACATGTACTTTATATTAGAAATACTGTCTATAAAATTTACGAAACGCAGATTCCATGATAGGTGAATAAAATAAAAGTGAGTAACGAAGAGGTACAGGTGTCAATCCATTACGGCCGTTTCTAACGATTCCTTTAATTGATTAATGAAAACATTACATCTTTGCTACTCACACATACACATATATATATGAACAATTTTCAGCGTTCTTAAGCAGTCCGAAGACATATTAGTAGCTTACAATTACTTCTTATAAAGTATACGAATTAGGACTCCGCTACATCGGTTAGTCTAATTTGCATGACAATACGCTAACAATGTGAATTATGTATTTGATTCATTATACTCTCGTTAGTGACCCATATATGAATACACACACTCACACATACACATGCATGTATGTATGTATGTATGTGTGTGCGCGCGTGCGCATACAGGTATACATATACGATCTTATTACATGCAGTATCTTAATTGCAACAGACTACTTTAAGTTTCATGCTAGGTGGAAGGTATCCGACGAAGTCAATAGGTTAGAAAGTGAATGCACATGAAATAGTAGCATCTCTTGAATGTATTAAGTGCTCTATTTTTACTTAGTCTTTTAAGAAATGAATTATCACTACGTGTATATGTGTGTGGTGGTGGTGGTGGGGGGGGGGGGGGTTGTGTGTCCGTATCGGTGTCGTGTCTGCTTGGCCAATAGTTTGAACCGACAACTTGTAAGCCGAACCTGAAACAGCTTCCTCTTCTGTAATGTCAACCATTTAAAAATATATACGCACACACATACTCACACATACACACACACACACACATTCATACATACATTCCGTTATATCCACCATAGTTTTATCTGTCGATCGTATTGTATACTTCCACAAAGTGGCTAATAGTTTCGTCTTACATCTACGACCCTAACCACTGACACAATTTCAATGCAGTGGAGCTGCACTTTAAAATTACTAAAGACTGATCATATTCACAATAGCAACATCATAACCTTCCAGGCTCTTCTTTAAACGTAGTCAGGATGAGTATCCAGAAAGAAGACACTTGGTTTTGTTGGTTCATGCGACCTAATAATGCAAATATCTCAGTGAATAACACATTCGACTATTTAGCAGCTGGAAGCACGTTCAAATCTTGTGTGAAGGCATCTTCATGATCCTTGAATCTAGATTACTCTTTTTTGCTGATTGTAAGGTTCCAATAAGACTTTCGTAATTAAAGAGTTAATCAAGAGGCATTATTTATGCCATTAATTACTGGAAGAAGTTGTTGAAAACTACCGACAAACCATTGACGAGTAGAAACAGGCTATTAACAGCAGCAGCAGTAGCAGCAGCGAAAGCAGGAGTAAGAACAAACGTAACAATAACAACTAAACTAACAACAACAATAGTAATAACTATAAAAAGAGCCACGAGAACAAATTATTTCAAAGGCCACAATTTTGAGGGGAAGGGGCCTGACGATTTCATCGATCCACTGCTTGGCAGATACGTTATTGTTTATTTATTTATTTATTTTGTCGATCCTGAAAGGCTGAAAGGTAAAGTTGACTTCGACGGGATTTGAAATCGAATATAAAGAGCTGGAAGAAATGGCGCTAAGCATTTTATTTTGTCCGATGCGCAAACGATTCAGCTAACATATTAACAACAAAAACAAGTCAAAACAATAACAATAACAACAACACTGTAATTAAGGTATCATGTGACTGAAAACGGAGCTATTAATGTCTTGTGTGCATTTTATTATTATTTTTGTTTTGTTTTTGTTTTTTTCTCCAGCCAAATCTGAAGATATCGATTGCAAATGAGAGACGTATAGAAACATATAGATATCCGATATATAAATCTATATAGACTTCACTGGTTTATAATCTGACCATGTTAACAGCCAAGGAGTAGCTTCGGCTTGGATGATATCCTATCGTATCTTCCGTTTTAGTTACCATGCGATATCGTAGCTTATCACCGGACAATATTTATAATCATCAATAGGCGCAGGATGGGTTGTGTGGTGAGAAGCTTGCTTGCCAACCGCACGGTTCCGGATTCGGTCCCATTGCGTGGCACTTTGGGCAAGTGTCTTTTACTATAGCCTCGTGCCGAACAAAGCCTTGTGAGCGGATTTGGTAGACGAAAACTGAAAGAAGCCCGTCGTATACACGTGTGTGTGTGTGTGTGTGTGTGTGTGTGTGTGTGTGTGTGTGTGTGTTTGTCCCTTCAACATCGTTTAAGAACTGATGCTGGTGTGTTTATGCCCCCGTAACTTAGCGGTTCGGCAAAAGTAACCAGCAGAATAAGTACTAGGCTTACAAAGAATAAGACCTGGTGGTCGATTTGCTCGACTAAAAGGCAGTGCCCCAGCATGGCCGCAGTCAAATGATTGAAACAAGTAAAAGAATAAAATAACCTTGTGCTGGTGGAGAAGGCGCTGAGCTGGCAGACTCGTTAGCATGCCGGACAAAGTGTTTACCGGTTTTTGCCAAATGAAATGCTGCAAATCATTTTGCCCGGTGTGCTAACGTTTTTTGCCAGCTCGCTGCCTTAATAATAATAATAATAATAATAATAATAATAATAATAATAATAATAATAATAATAATAATGGATTCCATTTCATGCAAAGATTGAAATTGAACTTACCTGATGTACAAAGACATCTTGCGATTTGTCATCTGGAGTGATAAAACCCCATCCTTGGGCCACATTAAACCATTTACATCCCCCATGTTTCCGTCGCCCACCTGTAAATATATTATGGTTGAAGGTTAGTAACAAGTTTAATACTATGACGTAATAGAAACAGAAATATAATGTAATATTTGCATTTAATGCTTCGTAACTAGAGATGTACGAATAAGATGAAAAGACAACAATATTTTAGAATTATATAACCCACCAGTAGAAAGTTTATATATGTATGTATGTATGTATGTATGTATGTATGTATGTATGTATGTAGGCGCAGGAGTGGCTGTGTGGTAAGTAACTTGCTTATCAACCACACGGTTCCGAGTTCAGTCCCACTGTGTGGTACCTTGGGCAATTGTCCTTTACAATTGTGAGTGGATTTGGTACAATGGAAACTGAATGAAACCCGTCATATATAAATATGTGTGTGTGTGTGTGTGTGTGTCTTTGTATCTGTGTTTGTCCCCAGCCACCACTTGGCAACCCCGTAACTTAGCAGTTTAGCAAAACAGTTAAAAATACTAGCATCGATTTATTCGTCTAAAATTTCTCAAAGCGGTGCCCCAGCATGGCCGCAGCCTAATGACTGGAACAATTAAGACACACATATATATATATATATATATATATATATATATATATACGCTATTCACACACACACACACACACACACGAAACGATAATTAAAGTGCGTACAGTAATCTCTCACCATATCGCGGTTCACCTATCGCGCACTCAGTACATCGCGGAATTTTCTGGCTAATATATGTAAATTTACATCGCGGACTCCTCAGTATATCGCGGGTTTCTGCGGACGATAAATATTTTTTGTTTTTCTTTTCGATTTTAATTATTCCTGTGGGAGGTTTAGAAAATAACACCCGCGATCGTCGAGGGATTACCGCATACTTTTGTTCGTGTGTTTGGGTAAATGTGTAAGTTTGTGCGCTTCATATAACATAATATATACAGCATGTATGCACATGTTATATAGGATATATACATATATTATGTATATATAAGTTATATACATACATAATATATATGCATATATCATAAATATTATACATATATTATATATGTGTGTGTATGTATGTTTCAGTCATTTGACCGTGGCCATGCTGGGGTACCGCCTTTAGTCGAGCAAATCGACCCCAGGACTTATTCTTTGTAAGCCTAGCACTTATTCTATCGTTCCGTTTTGCCGAATCGCTAAGTTACGGGGACGTAAACACACCAGCATCGGTTGTCAAGCGATGTTGGTGGGAAAAAGACACACAAATACACACACACACACACACACACACACACACACACACACACACACACACACACACACACATATATATATATATACATATACGACTAGCTTCTTTCAGTTTCCGTTTATCAAATCCATTGACCGTTGACTGAACACTATTCAATTTTTTTTCTCCGTGTTTTTTCTCCTTGTCTCCGTATTCTTTCTGTTGAAGAGCGTAGCTCGAAACGTCAAAGACTTTCCGTATTCCCGAGCGTCATACTAATATATACTTTTGTTATTTACACCACCTGTCCTCGTCTGTTGTTATTTTTTGTATATTCTCCCATATATATATACAACTCTCTATTCGAGTAGGCCATGTTGTGTTTATGAATACATGTATATATGAATATATGCATATTTACATATACAGATATATATGTTGTACATACGGCATGCACATACCTATATAATACATATGAACATATTTTTTTTATTTTTTTTTTTTAAAGTTTCAGCTTAGAGCTGCGGCCATGCTGATGCACCACCGTGTATATATGTATATATGTTATACAAATTATATATATATAATTTATATATTACATGTATATATATAAAATATATATATATTTCAACACGTACACATATATGTATGGATGGATGGATGGACAGACGGACGGACGGATTATGTGTATATTCGCATACATATATGTGTGTGTGTATGCATGCATTATGTGTGTGTCTGTGCGCGCTTGCGTATTGTCATGCGTTTCATTCACAGTTACATAGCAACGAGGTGACGGAAAACAAAACGAGGAACCAGTCCTTCCCGCGTCAACTTGCTCCTCCTCCTTCTCTTCCCCTCCTCTTCCTCTTCCTCCTCCGCCTCCTTGTTTACTTCTATTTCAATAACAAAACTGCACCCTCCATCACATTTCTCCCCCCACACACACACACACGCACCTCCCCTCCATAAAAATGTTACCATTAACATTTATAGCAACACGTTGTTACGCTTTTTGTTGTTCTTGTTCATACACTTGTTGTCGCTGTTGTTGCTACAACTGTAACGTTTGTCGCTATTCTTATTACTATTGTTAATATTGTTAGTTGTAGCTGTTGTCGTTCTTGTTGTACTCGTTACTTCTGTTACTTATTTCTGCTGTTGTTCGAGTCGCTAGAAACAGCAGCCAATGTCTCTTTGAAATCAAATACCGTTGCTCAAATAATAGATAAATATATTGGCACATTTAAGATAGTGTAGTCCAAGATAAACCTAAACTAACAGATTTGTCATAACTAGAAAGTTTGAGATTATTGATTTACAAGGTCAGGATTGACCTGGGGTTGACCTGGGGTTAAACAACAACAACAATGATGACATCGACATGTGTTGACACCGACGAGGTGGTCACCGTTGGAACATCTTTGACCGTTGGTGTGATCGATCAGGGTTGACTTTGGGACTAAGCAACAACAACAACAACAGCAACATTATCAATAATCTCGAGAACCAACGTTGAAGGATGCTGCATGGTGGTCGATCTCTCTGCTAGAAACAACAACCAAATCTCTCTCGAATTTATCACATCCTATGTCTTGATAAAACAAAAAGGAACTGTATTGAAAAACAGTGATTAGATACGTAACTACGGGAGAAAGACGTGGAGTGTCGTGGCCGGAGCGTCTTTTATCGCAGTTCTGCTCAGTCTGGGTTTGCCGAGGGTTAAACAATAATGACAGCTCGTCGTCTTCGTTGCTTTCTATTTCTGAAGTTTATTTACGTTTCGTTGGTATCAGAGCTGACTAAACACACACACACACACCCTGCCAGGCTATAGTAATGGCGGAAGAGGAGCGGGGGACGGTATTGCTGGCGGCGGTTGCGGCGGTGACGGATTGGCTAGGACGATGAACTCGACGACTACAACAATAGCAATGAGGGAAAAAAGAAAAGAAAAATAGAGGAAAAACACGAGAAAAAAAAAACTATGCCAAAGAAGGTGTTTCCTTCGTAATAAAAAGACCTTCTTCTCAAGTAACACACACACACACACACACACACACGTGTATAGGTCGTACACATACAATCTTCATAAGTTTACATGTTTTCTGAGACGATTTGTATCATAAAAAGTAGGGAGTTTTCTTCTCGTATCCCTTACATATAAACACACACACACACACACACACACACACACACACATACACACACATACACACGCACGCACACACGCATACACGTGAAGACTCACACATACACACTGAAGAGGGTTATACAAGCCATGTAAACCCTTATATACAATTATGCAGAATTGTACATACACACACGTAATATTATACATATTGAAAATAACAGTTTAAACACGTTATATAAGTTTTTACGCATTACCTAAGTGCTGTTGTGTATTTGCGTGCGTTAACATGTGAGATTGTATTATATCCAACTTAATATTTAGACATTCTGCTAATATATTATGTATTATTATATATAATAGAGGGCTCAGGCCATTTTATGTAACAATATCTATAACATTAAATATTAAATACATCCTAGAAGATTTTTACATACATCATATATTATTTATGAAACGAACGTGTTTACAGACATACTTATAGTGTGTGTGTGTGAAAGAGATAGAGAGAGAGAGAAAGTGTGTACCCACACGTAAGATTCTAAGTACATATTGCGCAAGATTTCATGGACATTATGTAATATTTAATAAACATTACGTTAGATTCTACGTACATTGTCAGTGCTTTCATATATATATATATGTCTTTGTTTTTATGTTTGTTTACCATAAAAACAATTTTACATTAATCTAATGGCTTTAACTTTGTAGCGTACACATTTATTGTTTTTATACAAGATTGTAGTTGACTGCGACTTCGAAGTTTCGGCCAGCTAACCCATCATCAGCAGCCTGGTGATGGCTTGTTTAACTGGCCGGAACTTCGCAGTCACTGACAGTGACTTCGAAATTCCAGCCAGTTTATATATATATATATATATGTATATATATACTAGAAAAAATAATAAGGTACTCAGATATCTGGATGGTTGTACATTTACAGATTTTTATTAATATGTCACATGTTTTTATAAATCATATATTAGAGCTTGCATCTACTCTGTATACACACACACACACAGACACACACACACACATATATATATATATATATAGATCACACACCCACACACGTCTTTATACATACTACGTAGGTTTCTTTACAAAAAGACACAAGAGACCCCCTCCCTCTATACATTAGAATTAGAATTAAGAATTTATATATTTTGTGTAATATACACATGTAACAGCTTGTATATTACCCTAGATTACGGAGGGACCTGTGTTTATATAAATATATATATATATATATATACATACACGACGTCGGAGATTTTTGCTTTTGGTCTTCGTTTTGTTTTGTTTTTTACACATGGAAGACTTTCTATACAGTACGGAAAAAAATTATTTAGACAGACTTTCTTTTTTCTTTTTTTCTTGTATACATTTACACACTTAAGAAATTATACACCTGCAAGAGTATTAAATACACGATAGAGTACCTCATAGACACACGCAAAACTTTATATTAACTACGCAACGGAAGAATATATACACACTAGGTAACACTTTACACACAGGAGTTTATGTTTCTTACTTATACTTTATATACACTAAGCAAAAGTTTATACAGACACACCTAAGTTTTATATATGCATATATATATATAAGCATGTATATATTTATGTGTGTACATGTATATATATATATATATATATATACGTATGAGTTTGTATACACCAGGAAAAAGTTTATATAGATACACGTTAGTTTTTATACACACGTAAAAATCATTTAATTCTATCTCATATGATTGTAGAGATTTTCGCCTGATCAAGGAATGAAGTTTGTTATTACGTGTGGCCTTAGCAACAACGATGACTAAAAACAAACTTGAAGTACGTAAAAATCTAGGGTCGTTTCCTTTCCGTATCATCTATTACACAAGAATGTTAACACTGTTTTTTAAGCCCTTCATTCTAGAAATGTTCCTTCTGATTTCGCCACTACTACCAGCACCCACCGCCACCACCGCCGCCGCCGCCGCCATCAGCAGTACCTATCTACCCCGCTGCCATCAGCAGCACCTATCTACCCCGCTGCCGCCGCCGCCGCCATCAGCAGCACCTATCTACCCGGCCATTCACTACGTAAATACCATATCATTCATAACAGAAAACGAGCTGCGTATATAGAATTACCAAACTTCGTTCTTAGGGTACGCGGGCGGGCGGGGTGGTTGTGGTGATGGTGGTGGGGTGTTTGTTTGTTTGTTTCAAAACAGGAAGTGACTTCAGAATAACCCCACCTTTAGGAATAAATAAATAAATAAATATATACACCTAATTAAAAACATTGCGGTTTTAATCTGATTCTTTATTCTTCGATTTCAAATTCAGTTGAAGTCAGTTTTTTTTTTTTTACCTTTCATCCTTTCGAAGTGGGTCGATAAAATGGCATAATTCTAGATGAGTGCCACACCTCCCCTTCGACTTTACTGCCTCAAAACTTCCAGAAAATGGGGTTATTAAAGAAATATATATAATGTTCAAGAATGCATTACATCTGTTATACATTACAATTACATCGGAATTTAATACGGAAAACCATGTGTGGAAGGCGAATTCTTCATCGAATCAAAATGCATGGCGAAACAAAGTCCAGGTGTGAAAATTATTCGATTCCCCACCAAAAATTTTCGCCACATCAGATTCCGACATAACTGTAATTTACGCCATTTTGAAACATACTGTAGAAATTGTTTTTTTTTTTTTTAAATACCCAGTTTTCAGAAAGTTATGAGGAAACAAATCAAAGTTGTGTGAATTATCCGAAACTCTCCGCTCCACCCCCACCCCTCCACGAAAATCACAAGTGTGGTTGGGTGTAAGAAGCTTTCTTCTCAACCACATGGTCTTCTTGGGCAAGTTTCTTCAACTAAAGCCTCGGGCCGACCAAAGCAGCTTTGTGAGTGGATTGGGTAGATGGAAACTGAAAGAAGCCCTCGTATTTGTGTCTGTGTTTGTCTCCCCAACACCAATCAATTGACATCTAGTGTTCGTGTGTTTACCCCCTTGTAACTTAGCGGTTCGGCAAAAGAGACCGATAGAATAGCACCAGGTTTCTAAAAAAAAGTACCGAGGTCAATTTATTCGACTAAAAATTCTTCAAGGCGGTGCCCCAGCTTGGCCGCAGTGTAATGCCTGAAGCACGTAAAAGATTTTCCAAAAAGTAATAGAGAAACCAAGTTGGACAGGGGGTGGGGCACGTCTGTTGTTTAACGGTTCAAGGTGATGTAGGACTGGAAGAATTTTTTAGGGCATGGCACCGTGGTACCTTGTGGCACCTGCTTCCGCCCTTTGCGTTCTGACAGCAACACCTACGACGACAGTGATCCCCAACATCTAGATCTATGTGCTCTTGCCTTCCTCGTGGGCCATATTGATGGGCCGGAGGAGTTAGACTTGCATGCATGGACGCCTATCAGTCTTCCATAAAAATCTCGCTTATTTCTCTGCCTAAGAGAGGTACATTTTAAGTGGAGATCCTTATCCTCACGAGATATATGGACATCCTGGAACTGAGGAATTGCAGAATGAAGCAAAAGTAAGGGTGAATTATTACTCTCTCTCTCTCTCTCTCTCTCTCTCTCTCTCTCTCTCTCTCTCTCTCTCTCTCTCTCTCTCTTTCTTTCTCTAACAAAAGTTAATTTCGATTCATTTACAACAGAAGTAAATATTTCGGAGATTAAAATGAAAACTTTCTGGTTTTATTGGTTGTCTTAGTGCAGGCACATGGCCTGGTATTTAGAGCAACGGGCTCGCGGTCGAGGGATCGCAGGTTCGAATCTTAGACCAGGCGATGTGTGTGTTTATGAGCGAAACACCTAAGCTCCACGCAGAAGGTAATGGCGAACTTCTGCTGACTCTTTCGCCACAACTTTCACTCACTCTTTCCTCCTGCATCTAGCAGCTCAACCGTGACGGACCGGCGTCCCGTCCAGGTGGGAAACCTATATGCTAATGAAACCGGGAAACCGGCCCTTATGAGCCAAGCATAACTCGAGAAGGAACAAACAACAGCAACAACAACAATTGCTTGATTGACCGAAAAATTAACCATTTGATTAGTTAAACGGTTAAATAGTTAAGCAATTAACAAATACTAAAGAAATGAAATAAAACCAGTGCGTGTGCTTATTGTTGGTGTGATGACCCTCCCAAGATACAAAATCTGTTTCAGTCCACGAGTTCACGTTAAGAATCTTACAAACTAAATACAGGAACGAAACCCGAAGTTCCTTCAGAGAGTACCTCAGCTACATCGCCGCCCTCGCAGTGTCTTGGTTTTCTTTAGGGAAAGCTAGAATTCAATATATGCTAGCGTTAAAGTGGCGAGCTGGCAGAAACGTTAGTACGCCGGGCGAAATGCTTAGCGGTATTTCGTCTGCCGCTACGTTCTGAGTTCAAATTCCGCCGAGGTCGACTTTGCCCTTCATTCTGTCAGGGTCGATAAATTAAGTACCACTTGCGTCCTGGAGTCGATCTAATCGACTGGCCCCTCCTCCCCCAACATTTCGGGCCTTGTGCCTAGAGTAGAAAATAATATTTGCTAACGTTTTCAGAGATATCAGAGATTTTACCTAGACCCGGTACGGTATAGAGAGAGGCTGCAGCCCTTTATCATAAAGCCCTGCCTCGGACTACATCACCAATATGGCTATGTTATGTATGTGTATGAGAAGGGACGTTATGGGGGTAGGCTGTTTATTTCCGAATACGGTTGCATTTGGGTGTATTTAGAACGATTTGATGCTTACAGCTATAGATATACAAATTTCTTCCGATTTACACACATGCATATAAATTCAGACATATATACACACATACACACATAAATACACACACACACACACTCATATATATACTTGCATATACATTCATATATACAACTATATATTCATATACACATTTATATATTTATGTATATATACATACATATATATATATATATAGATTCAAGGCTTGAATATGGTACTTATGCGAAGGCACCCGAATATCACATCCCAAAAGGATGGGTGATTAAAATCAAATAATAAGCAACACGGATTTCAAAAGTGATTGCAGTACGCACGTTTCATGCTACTTCAATTTATTTAAGTAATGTGAGCATTACCTTAAATGCAATATGAAGAGCAATCTTCAGCTGCACGAAAAAATGTAGAAAAAATGTAGAAAAAAAGATATATTACAAATGTGGCAACATATTAAAACCAAGTGGGAGAGAGCAGAGGAAGAATATATAAGTCCATCTTGACATAGCAGGGTCTATATGTAGACACCTACAGAAACATACGCACACTGGTATACATACATCTATGTATGTATGTTTGCGTACATTCGCGGCCATGTTACACGAATCGATGGCAAAATCGGTGAAGAGTTGGACAAAATAGGTGTTAAGTTTCCAATCTTATCTAGATCCACCTTCCTTCTTAAACTTTGGCAGGTTTGATAAATTAAGTTACCAATCATGAAATAATTAATGTAACCGATGTCTCTGATTGCTACGTACAGGACAATACTTCAAAATTGCCAAAGGCCAATGAATGTAACCAATAAAAATGCAGAATAATGCTTACATTACATTATGTGTGTGTGTGTATGTGTGTGTATGAGTGCGCGCGCGAGTACAGGTTTTTTATACAACTATTTCAGAATTATTTACATTATTTACTTTTGACGGATATTTGTCACCATCTTTTTTTGTTGTTAACACAACGTTTTGGCTGATATATCCTCCAGCCTTCATTAGGTGTCTTGGGGGAAATTTCGAACCTGGGTTCTCATTCCTAAGGTATTTTTCGATGTTGTTGTTGTTATTATTATTATTATTATTATTATTATTATTATTATTATTATTACTATTCTGATCACTGCCACGGGCATATGGCGTAGTGGTTAAGAGTGCAAGTTACTAACCCCTAGATTCCGAGTTCGATTCCAGGAATTGACCTGAATAATAATAATAATAATAATAACATTGAAAAGTACCTTAGGAATGAGAACCCAGGTTCGAAATTTCCTCAAGACACCTGATGAAGGCTATAGGGTGTATCAGCCGAAAAGTTGTGTTAACAACAAACAAGATGAGGACAAATA
>NC_142945.1:3992874-4000374 GCF_046866305.1 Octopus bimaculoides | reverse complement strand
TGTATATATATATATATATATATGTGTGTGTGTGTGTGTGTGTGTGTGTGTGTGGTGTGTGGAACCAGATTGTGTTTCACCTCTCTCTCTCTCTCTCTCTCTCTCTCTCTCTCTTTGTATATATATATATATACATATATATATATACATATATATATATAAGTATTTACGGTCGCGATATTCATTATAGCTAATCACACACACGCCCTCGTCACAAATATATGTGTGTGCGTGTACAAATACATATGTATATATACATTATTCACAAACACACACACACACACACACGTACATACGTACGTACATACATACACTCACTGACATGCACACACACATGCATGGCTGTACAAACGAGAGAAGAAAATAAATAGTACTCAAGACATTTTGTAGTCCATTCATTCATTCGAAGTTGAGGCTTCTCTCTTGGCACTGCGGCGAGTGTTTCCCAGTTGACTCTCTCTCTCTCTCTCTCTCTCTCTCTCTCTTACTCACACTCACTCACCCTCCCTCTCTCTCTCTATATATATCTGTCCCAGATATATATGTATATCTATATAAGTGAGTGCGCGCGCATTTGCGTGTGTGCGTGTGCATGTTTGTGCGTGTTCGTGTGTACATGTGTGTGTGTTGTACTTATTGGTTTCAGCCCAGAGACTGCGGCCATGCTGGAGCACCACCAACCCTTCCTTTATTTTCTTCTCCCTCTCCCCCCCTTTCTTCGTCTCTCCTCCCTCATATCGTCTCTCTTTCTCCGTGCTTTTTATCTCCTGTCTTAAGATAAAGACTCCTCCTCCACCTTTTCCTCTCACGCATTGCTCAATTTTCCTCCCTTTTTCTTTCTTTTCTCTTATTCAT
Organism: Octopus bimaculoides; assembly: GCF_046866305.1. NCBI lineage: Eukaryota > Metazoa > Mollusca > Cephalopoda > Octopoda > Octopodidae > Octopus > Octopus bimaculoides. Next base: position 3,999,519 of record NC_142945.1, on the reverse strand, counting down.
TCTCTTCTCTCCCTCTCTCTCTCTCTCTTCACATATCTTTAACGTTCTTTTTCTTTTCCCTTCTCATTGATTTCTCGAATTCATTCAATTATTTCTCTCTTACTCTTTCTCTCTCTACCTACCTTCCTACATATCTATCTATCTATCTGTCTATCTATTTATCTATCTATCTATCTTATCTATCTATCTATCTCTAACCATCTATCTATATATCTATCTCTCCCCCTCTCTCTCTCTCTCCTTCAAACTTAACACACAATTCACTCCCCATCTTACCGTCTCTCTCTCCCCCTCTCTATAATCTGTACATCTTCACCCCCCCCCCCCTCTTTCTATCATCTCTATACCTTACACTTCCTCCTCGCTCACACTTTCTCAACAACGTACTCTTATCTAAATTACATAGTTTTTCTTCTCTCTCCCTCCACCCACACCTCCCTAAATACACTTCCTCTTAATGACACCTCCTCCTCTCTACTCTCTCGTACGCTATTTCGCAGTGACTTTTTCTTCCAGTTTTGTGTGTGTGTGTGTGTTTATCTGTATGTTTTTGTGTATCTGTGTGCGTGTGTGTGTCTATGAATGTATGTCTGTGTATGCTTTTTATCTGTATGCGAATGTGTGTTTAATTATGTGTGTGCGCGCGCGTCCATTTGTACATGTATGTACTTCTGCGTGTGTTAGTATATGTGACTGCATGTATCTGTGTATATGTGCGTGTGTCCGCGTGTATGTCTGTCTATATGTATGTATATATGTCTATATGTATGTATGTATGTATGTACGTATGTATGCATGAATGTTTATCTCTGTGTGTACGTATGTATATATGTTTACATGTATTCATTTATGTATGTATATTTGTCTATATGTATATATGCTAATATGTATGTATGTCCATCTATATGTATGTACTGTATGTATGTTCGTACGTATATCTATATGTATGTATATCTATATGTATGTATGCGTTTTCTCGATTTATGGTGTATGCGGGTATGCATCCGTATGAGTGTGTGTGTGAGCGTGCGTGGATTCACGTCTATGAATGCGTGTGCGCACATGTGAGATGCGAGCTTGTGTGTGCGCGCACGCACGTGTGCATGCATGAGCGCTGCATTGTATACACGCGACTACGAGTGGGTATGCTTGTATGCACGTGTCTGTCTATGCGTATAACATCGCTAAGGGTGTGACATCAGTGTTCGTGAGTATGTTTGAATGCGCATACTTATATGTGTATGACTGTTTGCGTACCTCACTGGTAACAAGCATGCTGCCCAACTGCATGGTCCCGGGTTCAGTCTCACTGCGTGGCACAATGGGCAAGTGTCTTCTACTATAGTCTCGGGCTGACCAAAGCCTTGTGAGTGGATGTGGTAGACGGAAACCGAACGAAGCCCGTCGTATATATGTATATATAATGTGTGTGTCTGTTTGTACGTCTGTGTTTGTCCCCTCACCATCGCTTGACAACCGATGCTGGTGTGTTTACATCTCCGTAACATTAGCGGCTTGGCAAAGGGACCGATAGAATAAGTACTGGGCTTACAAGGAATAAGTTCTGGGGGTCGACTATTTGTTTATAATGGAATGTGCTGCTCAAGTTCACCACCACTGGTTCGGTAAAACCTGGAACCGGGAAATCGATTTGGTACCTATGCAGTATTTGATGGCACAAAAGACGTACAGGCGTATTAAACGCACCCTAAATTCAGTAGCGTATATTCCAAATTTGGGACAAAATTAGCTAATGGGAGACCTGATTTCGCAAATAAGACCCGGAGTGATTTTTTGAGACGTTTTTCTGCCAAAAAAAAGAGTGCATTTTATAAGTCATCAAATGCGGTAGTTCTCTGATAAAGGTATATTGCATACAGGATTAGGGCTGTGTGGGCATGCTCTTTTGCCAAGTAATTCAATAATCCTGTCTAAAAATTAAATAGGCTCTGAACTTCAAGGATAAACAGAAGAGGGCAGGGACCTAACGGAGTAAACTGTAAATAAAATGGCAAGAGGCATCAAGAAACCATTTCTGTATCTTTCCCAAGAAAAAATTATGGAATCTTCAGACTTTGTCTAGGAGATCCATGATTATTGGCGCTTATAGGCATCGTACATATATAAGTGGAGAGTGAGAGATACCCCTACTTAATTTATGATCTTGTAACCATAATACAAATATTAAGGATGGTAACCGCAAGAAGCCCGTAAAGACTTCAAAAACACCTTAATATCCAAGGTGAACCTTGCAATTTTTTCTTGTCCTTTTCTCAATAATCTTTCACAAATCACATCCTATCGACGTACAAAACAGAAAAGGACATTCAATAAAATGGTCCTATATGCACATTTAGCCATATATAGTGGTCCAATATTCTTTTCTACTCTAGGCACAAGGCCCGTCGATTAGATCGACCCCAGTACGCAACTGGTACTTAAATTTATCGACCCCGAAAGGATGAAAAGCAAAGTCGACCTCGGCGGAATTTGAACCTAAGAACGTAAAGACGCATAGTGGTCCAATATTGTTGAAAGAAAGGAACAAAGTGGCTGAGCCGTTCTTTAATTAGGATTTGCCTGGAACTAAAAACCAACAACAACAGCAACAACAACCACTACAACGTTTCCTTACGAACCTAGCGCCCACTGTAAAGACGTTCCATATTCTATTGATCTAACAATAGCAGAAGTAGTGACCATCACCCACTAATGATGATGACATGCATATTTTAAAGGCAGTCATTAAGAAACTGTTCATATCTCTCACTCTTCCTTTCTCTTTTTCTCTGTCTTTTGCCCCCTTCTCTCCGTTCTTCCTCTCCATCTCCCCTTCTCTCTTCTGCCTCTTCTTCCCTGTGACTAAATCAATCGATTGTTCACTATTAAAATATAGATAAAGTATCGATAGAACATATCGATTTTCTTTCCTTCCGTCCGGATCTTCATTGTTTCTTTCTCTCATTGATTTCTCTCTTTCTTCCTTTCTGCCTTTTGCTCTCTTTCCACACACACACACATACACACACACACACAGTATATACATACACACAAGTATACACACACACACAGACACACACACACACACACACACACACACACACTATCATTATATTAAATATACTATTTGTATCGCTTTTTATGTCCAAAATCAGTTGAGCAACTTCATATGATGGCGACCCCTGTGCGCAGCATCTTGGACAAACGTTTTTTTTTTTATATGTACCCCAAATAGACCACCCAAAAAGTTATCAGTGAATTTGAAAGACGAAACTGCGAGGAAAACCAATCAATCAATCAATCAATCAATCAATATATTTATCTATCTATCTATCTATCTATCTATCTATCTGTCTGTCTAGTGCTTGTGTATGTATGTATGTATGGATGTAAATAGATAGATAGATGGAGATATATGTCTATATATACATATACTTGGTATTGTATATATGTGTATATGTGTGTATGCATGTGAGCGTATGTATGCTTGTATGTGAGCGTGTGTGTATGTGTGTGTATGTGAGTGTGTGTGTGTGTGTGTGTGTGTGTGTGTAAAGAGAAAAGTCGAGAAAGAGAGATTACATAATGATCTTCACCTGAATATAGAATTACATAAGTGAATTTTCAGATTTTGACCCTCATAAAGAATCGCAGAAAAAAAGAGAAACGGAGCGGGTGACAAGCACACCCACACACACACACACAAAACACACACACACACACATTCACACACACACGTGACCAAATTCAGAAACGACAAACTAAAGATCTAAACACCGCTACATTTCACAGTAGAATATTATATACACACATTTATTAAAGCTACATAAATATTATACAAGATGGGTGGAGAGAGAGAGAGAGAGAGAGAGAGAGAGAGAGAGAGAGAGAGAGAGAGAGAGAGAGAGAGAGAGAGGAGGAGAGATACTTTTGCTGTTTCAGTCGTTAGTGAGACGATGGTCATGCTGGGACACTGCATTGAAGAACATTTAGTCGAACGAATCGACCCAAATATTTATTTTTTTCAAGCCATTCTATCGTTCTATCGGTGTCATTTTGCGAAACCGCTAAGTCACTGGAAAGTAAACACACCAACACCGGTTGTCAAGCGGTGGTAACGGACAGATATATACACACACGCGCGCGTGTATATATATATATATATATATATATATAGTGGCTGTGTGGTAAGTAGCTTGTTTACCAACAACATAGTCCCGGGTTCAGTCTCGTTGCATGGCACCTTGGGCCGACCAAAACCTTGTCAGTGGATTTGGTAGACGGAAACTGAAGGAAGCCCGTCATATATATATATATATATATATATATATATATATATATATATATATATATGTATGTATGTATGTATTTGTGTGTGTGTGTGTTTGTCCACCCACCACCATCGCTTGATAACCGATGCTGGTGTGCTTGCGTCCCCGTAGCTGAGCGTTTCGGCAAAAAAGACTGATAGAAGAAGCCCTAGGTTTACAAGAAATAAGTCCTGGGGTCGATTTCCTCGATTAAAGGTGGTGCTCTAGCATGGCCGCAGTCAAATGACAGAAACAAATAGAAGAAATAAAAGAAAAGAATATATATATATATATATATATATATTGTGCGAGTGGATTTCAGAGGCGGAAACTGAAAGAAGCCCATCATGTATCTGTCTATATATATTGCGTCGGTGTGTCTTACACATTCAAAGGCACACGGCTAGTTACAAAATTAAACCTAAGGCAGGAATTGAAACCGGATTATCCACACACTGTTCCAGTGAATGATCCAATCCCCTCCCACACTCCCATCCCCGCCCTACCTCATATATTTCCATCACTACGACGCCCCCGCCCCTCCCTCCCTCAACCCAAACTCCCCTGACTTGCTAAAGCCGAGGTTCACGGAAGTAAGCCTTACTCCTCTTCCTCCTACCCTTACCACCACCACCACTACCACTACTACTACTACTACTATTTCTACTATGGCTACTACTACCACCACTACTACTTTAACTACTGCAACCACCAGTATTAGTGCTACTGCTACTACCACCACCTCTACTACTACAACTATAATCACTACCACCACCAGTATTGCTACAACCACCACCACCACTACTATTCCCACCACCACCACCACTACTACTACTACCATCACCACCACTACTACTACCTCCACCGTCACCACTACTACCACCACCACCACCACCACCACTACTACTATTACCGCCACAAATATATTGTAACTGATTACTATCATTACAATTTACCACTGACAACAACACTACCACGTGACTACCACAACACCCCCTGCAACCACCAATACCACCACGACAACCACCACCACCACTACTATTACAACAACAACAACTACTACTACTACAATTGCTTCTACTACCACTACTATTATAATTACCTCTACCACTAGCACAACTATTTGCTACTATTAGTACGAATATTACTACCACGACTACCACCACCACCACCACTACTACTACTACTACTGCTGCTGCTACTACTACCATTACTACTGTCACTTATGATTAGGGTTCAGACGAGGACGGTTAGACTTCGCAATCCGGTTCCCCCACCCCCACCAGCTTCACTTTTACTGACAAGGGGCCCAGCCCCGGTCACGCTGTCCCTTTCTCAAATCTGCCACCACCACCACTGCAACCGCCATCAACACCACCACCGCCACCACCACCATTGCAATTGCTGCTACTCACGTTAGTACTACCACCTCTACCAGCACTTTTACTACGACCGCTACAATCGCTACAAACACACCACCACCACCACCATCACTACTACCACCACTACCACTACTACTACTACTGCTACTACTACTGCTGTTAGTACTCCCACCACCACCACCACCACCACCAACATTAGCACTTTTACTACGACTACCACTATCATTACGCCACCATCACCTCCACCCCCTTAACTACTACTACTACTACTACCACTACCACCATTAGCACTTTTATTATGACCGCCCCTACTACTACTACTACTACTACTACCGAAACAATATTTACTAATCCACTACTATCACCACCACCACCACCACTATTACCACGACTACTACCACCAGCACTTTTACTATGACCCTCTACTACTACCACCACATCAACATTTACTAATGCTGATACCACCACCACTACTACTACTACTACTACTGCAGTGTGCTCTTGATGGCGGAAGTGTTGAATGATATAGTAGGTTTTCTTTGTGAAAGGGGGGGGGGAAGTGTTAGTTTACACTCACCCCATATTTACCCCCTACCCCAAACCTCAACCCCCTACCCACGCCCATGGATTGGACCATCCTTTCTTTCACCCCCTTTCGTTGCCACTACCACCGCTACCACCACCACCACCATCATCACCTCTACTTATACCGCCATGACCATCCTTACCCTAATCATCATCATCGTCATCATCGTCATCACTGTCATCAAAACATCGAGAGTACCATCCTTACCTACAACATTGCCACCATCATCATCATCAGCATCATCATCATCATCACTATCACCACCCACACCATCACCACCACCACCACCGCAACCGCCGCCACCATCATTATTATCATCACGACCAACACCAAGATCCCCGAAATCTCACCTACGTCATCCCAATCT
>NC_142945.1:3983431-3988431 GCF_046866305.1 Octopus bimaculoides | reverse complement strand
ACACACACACACTCATGTGCATGTGTCGCTACGTGGGCCTTAACTGTAGACCTCTCTCTCTGTTGGTGGTCAGAATTGGAGGGCGGCAACTTACAGAGCTTGGTATATCATGGTAATCGAAGGGGTTTGCAGCCTGGGTACCCCACACCACATTATGTAGTCACAGACCCGCCCTCCGCCCACCATTTCTCGGGACCACCCACACCCCGTCCCACCATTTCTCGGGACCGTTCTTGTTATTTCTTGTTATTGATCTCAATGGTTTTATCGATCTACACCGCCCACCAATACAAACCCTTCCTTGTTTGGCCGGAGAGTTTTTTTTTGTTCATGTTTTCTGGAATTTTTCGGTTTTTTTTTTTTTTTGCATTTCGACTTTGTAGTTTCTCCCCAGCAACGCCAACGTTTTGGGCCCTTGTGGCCAATAAAGGGAATTACAGTTATTGTTCTTGTCGTTAGAAATAATAATAATGATGATGATGATCATGATCATGATGATGGAAATTATCATTATCATTTTTATTTATTTATTTACTTATTTATTTATATGTTGCTGTCTGTATCATATAACATTAATTAGTCATTAAATATGAATGAGTGTGGCGATAAGCCAATCAGTTATCGCCTCTGCCGTGACGTCATACAACTAAAAAAAAGAACAATTGAAAATAATACATACATACATACAAACACACATACATATATATACACACACACATATATATATATATATATGTCGGGAAATCCATGAACAAAAACAGCAGGGGATAAGCAACAACAGTCATTTGGTTGTACACAGTGAATACGTTAGACATTAACGCCTGCTTAAAGTATTAAATAGAAAAATAGGAGTTGAAATGACGTTTCGAGCACGGATCTTCGTCGGATAGAGGAAAAACTCCAGAGAAGAGGGCATGTATATATATATATATATATATATAGATATATATATATATATACTGAGCCATCCCGCTGTATATTACTGGTACTGATTATATCGCAAATAAGATACAGCCGCTTCCTATGTTCACTCCTTTTCAGTTATAACTCTATCCTATTTTAAGAGCAAGAAATTAAGACATTGTTTCGCTAATGAGGTCATATAAGCCCGGAACATGTCCAAAGTTACCAGTCATATTATTTCGGTGCTGGTTAAGAAGCTCGCTTTGCAATCATGTGGTTTCAAGTTCAGTCCCACTTCACGACGCCTTAGACAAGTGTCTTCTACTATAGCCCCGGGCCGACTAATGCCACCTGAGTGAATTTGATTAAAGGAAACAATGTGGAAGCCTGTCATATATATGCGTGTGTATGTGTGTGTGTGTGTGTGTGTGTGTGTGTTTACCCCCTTCCGAGTTGCCTTCCCTGCATTTCTTAACTAGACTTAGTCCTTGACATAATGACTTTATTTCCCTCATTACTACACGCTTAATTTCAATTAATTAAAATCTCTTCAATCATTACAACAATTATGTCAACACCCAATTTATTAGAAAACATAAATGATATGAAATTAGAGCAGGCTTTTTTTTTTCTCAATTACTTGACATTCAAATAATATATTTTACTATATTTTAGGTGATGTGATGTTTATGCCATTTTCCCATTGCAAGTGAAAGGAAATTTGCAACGAAAAAAATAGTAAAGATTGTTTGCCAACATAACATGGCAGTCCTGGTTTAGGACGAATGTTGCTGTAATTTAGCCTCAGGAGACATCGTCTCCAGCTGGCAATACGACATGATCTGTGTCCTTATATTTTCGAACAAGGGAATCTAGCACCCCTGCTCGAAAATATAAGGACACAGATCGTGTCATATAGCCAGCTGGAGACGATGTCTCCTGGGGCTAAATTACAGCAACGTTAGTCCAAAACCAGGACTGCCATGTTATGTTGGCAAACAATCTCTACTCCAAAGTACTGTTGCTGAATATCTCTCGTTGTGAGATTTAAAAATAATTATTTTTCTAACAAAAAAAAAAGTGAAGATGGAACAAGAATTGAAACCGACAGTTGCACCTTCAGCTTAAAAGAATTCTCAATTCTAAGCATGCCTTTGTTGTTCTTGAGCAGGATTGTTATCAAAATCTTCCAACCGTAGGCAACCTGTCTTTTTCCAGAGTGAAAAGAACCCAGGCCCACGCAAACCAAAATGTTCTTTTCTAAGATTTTCTAAGACATGAGGTGGATCCGACTGCATTTTCTATCTGGACTAGCAACCACGTAGAGTGTTGGCTCACAAAATGTAACGCTTTGTGGTGCTTGCAGTGGCTTTCATGCTGTTCTCTAGGATGCTAACAACGAAAAGGACAACCTCTTAAATAAGCACATTTCCACAAATGGGGTTGTTGTTTGTTTCACCCTAGGCTAATCCAGGTCGGGCAGATATAAAGTGAAAAGCTTCCCGTCCGTGGTCACGTCTCTTTGTATATCTAGAACCACACTATCTGACGTGTCCTTTATTTTATAAGACAGCAGATGAGCAAGTGTTTTCTACTATAGCCTCGGGTCGACCAAAGGCTTATGAGTGGATTTGGTAAACGGAAACTGAAGGAAGCCTTTCTCCCATGTGTGTGTGTGTGCGTGTGTGTGTGTGTGTGTGTGTGTGTGTGTGTGTGTGTGTAAAAAAACTGGTGTTGGTTTGTTTACGTACCGAAGGGGTTCTATAATAAGAGACCGATAGAATAAGTAGAGCAAACATCAGCACTACGGTTGCTTTGTTTGCCTCGAAAACCCTTCAAGGCGGTGCTGCAGCATGGCCGCAGTCTAATGCCTAGGAACAAACAGACGCTAAACGATAAAAAGACATTTTCTTTAATGCATCATGCTGCTGCGCTTTTCTTCTTCTGCCCCCACCCCACCCGCCTCCCTCATCGGTGCCGCTCCACCCCTGTCGTCACCGCCGTCGCATCGCCGCCGCCACCGCCGCCCTTTAAACTGCCTGCACAAAATATGGCCACCAATTAAACGGCAGCGTTCAGCAGAGAAAATTTATGGAATGTTTCGACTAAAATTTTCATTTGATAACGGGAAGAACAAAAAATAATACAAATAACATCGAAGGCGTGGCTTCAATTTCATTTTATTTCGTTTCATTCATTCGCGCTTATATGTTTTGTTTTTCTTTTTTTAAGTGAGAAGGTATCCGCCCACTTTAAAAAAAAAATAAGAACAACAAATTCTGTTTTCAAAACCTGAATTATGAATGGTTAGAATCAAAAATGGTTAGATTCAAAAATGGTTAGATTCAAAAATGGTTAGATTCAAAAATGGTTAGATTGAAAAATTGAGTCACGAGTGGTTAGATTGTCAAATTCTGCTTACCATAGCAAGATTTTATTGGAATGGTGTAATATAGTATGTTATCTTTTGCCTGTTTCTGCCGTTAGACTTCGGCCATGCTACAGCACCGTCCTGAAGAATTTGTAGTCCAATGATTCAACCCCACATTAATAACACGTGCGCAGACGGAATTGTATCTGTACAGGGTGAAGGCGCGTGGCTTAGTGGTTAGGGTATTAGGCTCGCGATCGTCGGGTCGTGAGTACGATTCCCGGCGGAGCGTTGTGTCCTTGAGCAAGACACTTTATTTTACGTTGTTCCAGTCCACTCGGCTGACAAAAATGAGTTGTACCAGTAATTCAAAGGGTCCAGCCTTGCCACATTCTGTGTCATGCTGAATTTCTCTGAGAACTACGTTGAGGTCACGCGTGTCTATGGAGTACTCAGTCACTTGCACATTACTGCTCTTCACACACACACACACACACACACACTTATATATTCTTTTCTACTCTAGGCACAAGGCCCGAAATTTTACGGGGGAGGGGGCCAGTCGATTACATCGACCCCAGGGTTCAACTGGTAATTAATATATCGATCCCGAAAGGATGAAATGCAAAGTCGAACTCGGCGGAATTTGAAACCAGAACGTAAAGACAAACGAAATACCGGCGTGCTAACGTTTTTGCCAGCTCGCCGCCATACACACACCTATATGTTATATACATGCATGTATACAAAGATATATATATATATATATATATATATATATATATATATATATATATATTTATGTATGACTGTATACGTGCGCGCGTGTGTGTGTGTCTATGTATATATATATATATATATATATATATATATATATATATATATATATATATATATATATATATATGTGCGTGTGTGTAACAAATCTGTTTTGGAATTGGATCTCGAAGTTTTCCAACCCAATGTTTCCAAGCTATTATATATATATACTTTATATTACTTTGAGATCCAATTCCAAAGAAGAAATATTTCATGCTTACTCAATAATTTTAAAATTCTTATGACGTCAAGAAAATAGATGTGTGTAGACGCACGCGCACACCCACCCACACATATACACACAAACATAAAAAAAACACCTGCATATACATATGGACATGTAATATAATCTCCACATAACATACTCAGTTATGTACATATACAAATGCATACACACACACACACACACACACACATATATATATATATATATATATACATATATATACATATATATACACATATACATACATATATATATATTATATATACATATATATATATATATACACATATATATACATATATATATTATATATATATATATATATATATATACACATATATATACATATATATATATATATATATATATATATACATATACATATATATATATATATATATATATACATATATATATATATATATATACATATATATATATATATATATACATATATTTATATATATATATATATATATATACATATATATATATATATATATATATATATATATATATATATATATATATATATATATATACATATACATATATATATATATAAACGCCGGTGTTAAAACGGAGGTAGCTGATGAAGTAGAATGTTCTCTATGTGGCTTGTGTGTTTTCTCGTCTCTGTTTTGTTTGCAATGTCCTGTACCCAGATATGCACCTATACAT
>NC_142945.1:3975931-3978431 GCF_046866305.1 Octopus bimaculoides | reverse complement strand
TATATATACACGACAGCCTTCTTTCAGCTTCCGTTTACGAAATCCACTCACAGGGCTTTGGTCGGCCTGGGACTATAGCAGAAATCACTTGCCCGAGGTACCACACAGTGGAACTGAACCCAGAACAATATGGGACCCAATCTTCTGATCATACAGCCACGGCTGCGTATACATACATATATATATATATATATATATATCGAAACGCCGGTGTTAAAACGTGGGTAGCTGATGAAGTAGAATGTTCTCTATGTGGCTCGTGTGTTCTCGTCTACGTTTGTTTGCAATGTCCTGTACCCAGATATGCACCTATACATACAGGTGGATGTCGGTATGCACATACCTGTACGTATATATGCATATACTCATTTACTTTTGTTTTTATATATATATATATATATATATATATATATATATATATATATATATATATATAATTTGTACATATGCTTTTGCATGTGTATATTTAAGCGGGTTTAACCCATTCGTGCCCAAATCTTTTTTTGTACAACCTTATCTTATACTAAATGTATAAAAAAATGTTTATTACAATATTTGAAGGATACTCCCGTCTTGATGACTAATTAAAGATATCTCAGAAAAATACAGGTATTGAAGAAATATGATGGCTTATCCTTCTGGTCCTAAAAAAAGGATCATGTGCGCTAATGGGTTAACTAGAGGGAGAGATCAAGTTTTATAGACAAATAACTCGAGATAATTAGTTAGGAACATATATCTATTATAACATATGATGCTTTTTGAAGTGAAATCTCTTTTACAAGGAACCGAAACAGAGGTTCTTTGACAAAAAATTCTATCGTTGTTTTTTGAAATTTTGTGACTGTATTTTCAATTAAAAATGAAAGTAATGCTCACATATATTTTTGCTGTAAAAAGCGAACGCAAAAAACAAAACAAAAAATGCTTTATCATTTTAGTTTCATTATAATTACAATTTTATAATAATAATAATAATAATAATAAAAATCCTGATATAAACAATTGCTTCAAATTTTGGCACAAGGGCAACAAGTTTAAAAGAATGAGTTTTACTGACGATCTAAAACCCATTATTATTATTATTATTATAATCATCATCATTATTATTATCATCATCATCATCATCACCATCATCAACAATATATATATATTCATTTTTTTTATTATTCTTTTACTTTTTTCAGTCATTTTGAGTGCGGTCATGCTGGAGCACCACCTTTATTCGGACAGCTTGACACCAGGACTTATTCTTTGTAGGCCTAGTACTTACCCTATCGGTTCCTTTGCCGAACCGCTAAGTTACGAGGACGTAAACACACCAACACCAGTTGTCAAAAGATGGTGGTGGTGGTGGGACAAACACACACACACACACACACACACACACAAAAACATACATACATACACACACACACACACACACAAACATACACACACACACACACACACACACACACATATATATATATATACGACGGGCTTCTTTCAGTTTCTGTCTACCAAATCCACTCAGAAGGCTTTGGTTGGCCCGAGGCTATAGAAGAAGGCACTTGCCCAAGGTGCCACGCAGTGTGACTGAACTCGGAACCATGTGGTTGGGAACGCAAACTTCTTACCACACACCCACTCCTGCGTCTATATATATGCGTGTGTGCGCGTGTGTGTGTGTGTGTGTGGGTATGTGTGTGTGAGGTTCGTATTTGTGCATTTTGTTGTCGTGGTCATCGTCGTCGTCGTCGTCGCCATTGTTATGCAAATCTCTGGTCAGCTGGTCAACCGGAGCGCCATAAAAAATCCTATATTATAGCGTAGTTCATTGCAGTGGATATCTATAAATCATTTATGTGAACATATGTGAATATGTTAATGGTTTTGTAAATATGTAAACGTACATTTGATGAATATATATTGAAGAAACGTGAAGATGGAGGGTTTTTATCGATATAGAAATGAAATGGCAATTTTGTATAAAATTGTTCATATCTATCACATAAAATGGTATATGTGATATCCTATTATATAATATATTTTATGTGTATTGCAATATATATCGTGTATATATATATATATCATAAATACATGACATAAATATATATATCTATATATTTATAAATATTATATATATATATATATATACATTATTGAACATTGAGAGTGGCATTATGCCGGTAATAATACAAATACGTACTATATATATAGATATATACATATGTATACATATATATATATATATATATATATATATATATATATGTAAGTATGTATGTATGTGTGTATGTATATATGTATGTATGTGTGTATATATTAATATTAGATATTGCGAATACATACATACATACATACATACATACATACATACATACATACATACATACGTACATAATTTGCATTATATGTAAACGAAATTTCTGACTAGATAATGTGAATAAAAACCAAAATCGTCTGCTTATCAAAGTAATTTATCTTTGATATTATTTATTCAATAAAACGTTTCTCT
>NC_142945.1:3965931-3970931 GCF_046866305.1 Octopus bimaculoides | reverse complement strand
TATATATATATATATATATATATATATATATATATATATATATGTACTCAAAGCAAACGCATCGACCAGCAAAACTGATAAATGTATAATAAAATAATAAAAATAATAAAAATAATAAAAATATAAAATTATTTCTCTTCAGTCCTTAGGTCTTCCCTAATGGTTTCTGCTTTCCATGGTTAAGATCCATTCCTGGCGGAAACGTGTTTAATACGTCACCAAACCACCATCGTTAAAGCAAGCCTGTCTCTCTGTCATTGTCTTCTCGAGTCCGATCTACTTGAAGGACAATAGCCTATACTGTTACCCACTTTATTATAATTATAATTATAATTATTATTATTATTATTATTATTGTTATTAGTATTATTATTATTATTGTTATTATTATTATTTTATGTTTGACTTTTGCTTTGTATTTGTACAAGTGCCAAGTCTCACCCAGAGACCTCAAGAGACAACAAGTTAGAAGTTCACGTTGGTGTTATGCCTAGGATGCCATATATTTGGTTTTGTACAAAGTATTGTTCTAGAGAATGTTTAAGAGAACTTAAGAAAATTATGTGTTTGTTTTAAAATTCGAGATTACATAAACAGTATTTTGCGTAGGATATGGGCAGTTCCCATGAGCACTATCTTTTGAATTTCTGCCATTTTGGGGTTTCCTGGTATCTGAGCTAGGCAGCAATCAGCCCCTTTTGCTATCATTCCTAAAGCGTCTATGATTATTATTATTATCATTGTTGTTGTTGTTATTATTATTATTATTATTATTATTATAACGGCGGTGGGCTGGCAGAATAAGGATTTTTTTAATTATAGGCACTATGCCTGGAATTTGGGGGAGGGGTCTAGTCGACTACTTTGATCCCAATGATCAACTGCAAACCCTTCAAAACTACGGTCACCCACACCACTAAGACAAGTGCCCTCCCCCTGTTGCCTTCGTTCAGTCTACAGGCCCGTCCACTTGGACCGTGCTCTTTACTCTCGTCTTACTCTTCAACGAATTTCCCTCTTCCTTCTTCACTTTCCTTTCCGAGAAAAAAGATTTGATGTGGACTTTGCAAAAGTGGAAAGGTCTATTTTTAGCCCTTTCAGTCTGGTCCAACAAGCAACCTCTTTTCACTACGACCACCGGATTTATCTAAACACTGCCCGTAACGACGGAACAATTTTCAGAAGGACTCAGCTGAGAGCTGGGTTCGTCCTACACGCGACAGCGGCTGTTCGACATAAATCCACGAGTCATAATAATAATCATAATGGCTTTTTTTTTAAATCAACCACTAAGCGTTTGCACAAAGTGCAAGGACGGCGTAGGAAGACAGGATGATATGATGTGGCGCTACTCGAAGCCGTGTACAAAATCTAAAATTCAAAAACAACAGAGACAAAAATTTGAAACAAGGAACATTTTCCCAAAGATGGAAGACTTCTGAGTGATGCTCGTGAAGATACCACACAACCTTAACTGCTAGGTATAATCATGCTAATTATTTCAGACTTTAGCACAAGGTCATCAATTCTCGAGAGGAAGAGGATTTATCGATCATATCGTCCCCAAGTATTTGACTGGTATATTATTTTATCGACCCCCGAAAGGGAAGATATGACGTAAAGTTGACCTCGGCGTGATTTGTACTCTGAACACGAAGATAGATAGATAGATAGATAGATAGATAGATAGATAGATAGATAGATAGATAGATAGATAGATAGATAGATAGATAGATAGGCAAACGGATAGGTAGACAGACAGACAGATAATGTCAAATATTTAAAATTTTTATTAGCTATTTTTTTCATTCAACTTTAATTTCATTAATTGAATTAACACAAACAAAAAATAAATAAAATAACACAAAATGATAAAAAGACCAACAAAATGGAATCAAGATCCGGAAAACGGAGAACACCAATTACAATAGAATAAAAACACCTATACAGAACAGTTAACCTAGAATATTAGCAGGAAATCATTCTCTGGGTGTTTCGACGAAAATACAAAATGCAGATTTAACTCAGAGGAGAATTGAAATATAATAAATTCAAAGAATTTCGTGGAATTACGCTAGATTTAACGGTTCTTCATTAACTCTTATTGTGTTTCTTAGGATAGGGGACTTCCTACTGTATTCATTATTGATGCTATCTTTGTTATAATTGTTGTTGTTGTCGTGGTTGCTGTTTTGTTATAATTGTTGTTGTTGTCGTGGTTGCTGTTTTGTTATAATTGTTGTTGTTGTTGTCGTTAATTACGTGGTTATTGTCATTGCACTTGCCGTAGTAACTGTTGTTGTTGCGAATGCTGTTGTTATTATTGTTGCTGTTGTAGTTATTTCTGTTATTTTTGCTCGTCGGCGTTGTTGCTATTGTTGCTATTGTTAATTCTTTTTTTTTTTTTTGCAATTATCATCGTTACTATAGATGTTATTGTTGCTTGCTGCTGTTGCTATTGTTATTGTTGTTGTTGTTTTGGTTACTGTTTCTGCTGCTGTTGCTGTTGCTAATTTTCGTAACTATCTTTACTGCTATTGTTGCCATCTTTTGTTGCTATCGTTGCAGCCATCATCGTAGCTGCTTTTCTTGTTCTTATTAATGTTGAAGTCGTTGTCGCTATTTTTAATTTAAACCATCATCATTGTTATTGTTGATGTTGATATTGCTATTATCGTTGTTATTGTTGTTGTTCTGGTGTTTATTATTATTATTTTTTTTCGTTTTAAACTAAAATCATTGCTAATTTAATTAGGCCCTTCCGTTGCCATTTCTTTCGTACTTTTTCTTTCTATTTTTCTATCCTTTGTCATGGAGGCTGAGAAAAGGGCTATACTTTAATGCCTTAATAATAATAATAATAATAATAATAATAATAATAATAATAATAATAATGAAGAGTTGTGAACTTTTCAATTCACTTATAAACAACTTAATTACTTTGACCATCTCAACAGTTCATATCACTATCAAATAAATTAAAACACACACACACACACACACACACACACACACACACACACACACACACGTGTAAAGCAATATTTCTTTCTTTCTTTATTATTATATATTTTTATTTTTTGAAATAGCTCCAGGCTATCTTCACTGGTTTTCGAATGAATCATGGCGGATTGAAAAAAATAATAATGTGACTTTTTGTTTTTCGTGCTTTTTTTTTTTCTTTGGCATAAAAGAAAAATACCATTCAACAAAAATACCATAGCAGTAACCCATTCAAATGTACCCATATACTGATCTATCGATCTATTGTCCCTCGGAGTAGAAAAAACAAAACAATATAAACGACATTTTCTGTTGAATTTAACAAGATGAAATAAAAGTGGAAAAAGGTTGAGAAAATATTACACTAATATAACACCAATAACACTGATATAGCGAGATTGTGTTGAAATAAATTTTTCGTATATACCTCGGGGCATTTTACAATCAAAACACACACCTCAGTTCGTCTTTATTTGGATCCTGACAGCCAGTATTATTGTCAACTGTTCTTAGAATCTTTCTATTATTAGACAGGGTGCAGCAGAAAAACCTTTTCTTATATTCTACGCGGCATTTTATAAGGAATGTGAATCTGGAAATCGATGGGGGGCGGCACCCTGTATTAAGTAAATCTTGTAGAAATTTTTTTTTTTATTTCTATCCCCCTCGGGTCAGTAATCAAAGGACGTATAGTTTAATTTCTAAAAAAGACAACATTAGAAACAAGCTTTCATTACATTTTGTTCATTTTGTATAACATGCATACTTTTACTATTATTATTATTATTATTATTATTATAAATCATTTCATTATATGTAAACCCCTAACATTTTGTTTGTCTTTGTATTACACCCCTCATCCTTCACCCCGGTGGCAAAGAAAAGAAACCATCATCATCATCATCATTATTATTATTATTATTATTCCATTATTGGGGAATTTTGTTAGTTTTTTTTATTGTTTAAACGTTTTCTGTTTTAAACCTCACTTGACCCTTGTTTTGTAATTGTCCTTATATGTTTTTTAATATATATATTGTTTTATGGACGGCAAACGTAAGTCATAAGAGATTTAGCTGCTATTTCTAGGAAGTCCAGTGATGATATAAAAACTACTTTCAGCTGATATCATTGGTTGTTGTTGTTGTTTTCAGCCCTGGGTCAGTTTTGACCGTGCAATCCTATGAATAAAAGCGTTCCAACTAGGACTATTCATTCACTGACTATTTTACGTTTTACAGACATGGTATATCTTGGACTATATCATCCAATGCGTTCTTTCTTTTTTTTTTTAGAAGAGGGTAATATGTAATTTGATAGAGATTTAACTGTTATTTCTGGCAAATCATGCAACCACATAGGATCCCCTTGTTAACTCAAGTACTTGCAGCTTTAGTTGTGGTTGTTGCTGTTGTTGTTGTTGTTGTTGTTGTTGTTGTTGTTTAGCCGAAGATTAATCTTTATCCAGATGACCTATATTAAAATGATTTTCCTGTCATTACCATACTGTCTTTCTTTCTGTTTCAGGAAGAGTTTATCAAGGAGTACATTCAATATGTTATTCTTTTTTTTTAAAGATGACAATTTGTGATTTGATAGAAAGAGGGATGGAGAGAGAGAGAGAGACAGGCAGACAGAAGCTTGACAGTTAATTGTTGCAAAGAGAAAAACCATCTAGACGATCTTTCGTTTCGCCCCCCCCCCCCCTCTCTATGTCACTCTCTCTCTCTTCCTCCTATAATCTCCTCTTTCGGTCTTCTCATAACGAGAATGCTTGTAAGGAAATATAATATGCGATTAATCACAATATAAGTCCAATTAATAACGGGAAGAATATTTCTTTATACAAGAAAGAACAAAAGCAGATAATGAGATGTGAGAGGAGGGGGAGAAACAAGCCGAGTAAAAGGATTAAGTTTTGAGAGGGTTATCAGATAAGAAGGTCCGTAAATGAATACTATATTCCATACGAATGTTGAGATTATACATACATATGT
>NC_142945.1:3958431-3960931 GCF_046866305.1 Octopus bimaculoides | reverse complement strand
TGGTGTGAAGAACTAGACATTACGTAATTGTTCCTGGTCTAGACAGGGCACTTATGGGAGAACAGAAGTAGAGAGAGAGAAAGAGAGAGAGAAAGAGAGAGAGAAAGAGAGAGAGAAAGAGAGAGAGAAAGAGAGAGAAAGAGAGAGGCAGAGAGTTTCAAAGAGACAGAGATAGGAAGAGAGATAGCAGTGAGGACAGGTCAGAGAAAAAGAGTAACCAGAGAGAGAGAGAGAGAGAGGTGGACAGAGGACAGACAAAAAGATGGACCAGAGAGAGAGAGAGAGAGAGGGAGAGAATGGCAGGGAGAGATGGAGGAGAGACAAGTGGGGGAAGAAAGGTAGGGGAGTGAGAGGTGGAGGAAAGAGAGGTGGAAGAAAGAAAAGTGTAGGAGAGAGAGAGAGAGAGAGTGAGTGAGGTGGGGGCAAAGGGAAGATGGAAGACAATGGAAGCAAGGAATACGAAGCAATGACGGAGGAAAGTGGTCTTAGTGAAAGAAACAATATAATCACATAGAATTCTAAAAGCTCGGTGAGGTGGTCATGGGCTGAATGATCAACCATTTGTCTGTTAGCCTAAGGGCCTCCTCCTTACGTCATTGACTCAATATGGCTTCTTAGACGTGACCATCATGTCTTTCGATGATATCTTTTACAACTATTCTCTACTTCTCTTACGGTGGTGGTACTTTCTCCGAGATAAAGTAGCATTAACTGTCTCGAATGAAGAATCCAAGTCAGTCATTCTCATTCTTTTATTACTACGGCGAACCATTTTGGTAAACCCATAACCCTTCGTGATCCCATTGTTTAATGGTTGGCATATTTCACATCAGATAATTTTCTCGCGGGGAAAATATATTTCTCAGTTATCTTCGACCTTTTCTTTTTCTTTTCTTTTTTTTTTACATTGTGAAGGCGGCGCGTGGGCTAGTGGTTAGGGTGCTGCGTTTACAATCATAAGACCGTAATTTCGATCTCCATACTGGGCGGGCAAGCGGTGCGATGTGTTCTTGAGAAAAAACACATCATTTCACGTTTGTGACGAACAGGCGGCTCTTTCAGGAGAAATGATGTGATCACAGCCATATATACGGCATAGAAATCGAATAACCACCGGCCCCATGCGTTCCAGATCTAAAGACAGCAATGACCAGGAGTTCATTTTACCCCAACCTTTTTTTGTATATATACAAATATATATATACATACATATACATACATATATATAGATACATATATATATAGATACATATATACATATATATATATATATACATATATATACATATATACATATATATACATATATATACATATATACATATATATATATATACATATATATATATATACATATATATATATATACATATATATATATATACATATATATATATGTATATGTGTGTGTGTGTGTGTGTGTGTGTGTGTGTGTGTGTGTGTGTACACTGTAAGTATGAATTTGGAAATACCTTGGTGTATTTGGGCGGGGAGTACTCTATACTGCTCCTTGCTATCCACACTTTACGTTTGTTTTTTGTAGGATAATCCACAGGAACCGAAAAGTTTTTAAAATTTCAAATTTTCTTTACGTGAAGATATCTAGGCTGGGAGAACATCCGACAATAACATTCTGTTCGTACAGATATTAGATATATCACATCACGTCCCCACAAATAGCACTGGGACAATGGCTGTTCCTTGCATCACTCCACACTTCCACTTTCATCTATTCGTCAAGGATATCCTGAAGTGCACAGAAAATTCGATTTGCTTACGATTCGATCAACTAACGCTTATTTCGCTTTCGATAAAGGCTTAGGTAGTGCCACTGCCGAATAAAAATCCTTTCCATTTTATAAGGCTCCTCAAATGACACCAACGAAAAGTGTATTAGAGAGCCGTTTATCTACGTTTTTATATACCTCTTTATATATAGCGATATTTTCTGATATAAAACAACGGAACCAAATTTTCCCAGCGTCTCAAATAGCGTTCTCTAAATGCGTTGGTGTATTTATTGATTATTTTTGTTCAGGTGCTGCGTACTTACTCACTAAGCATATAAACACTGACAAAGAGGGGAAAATTTTCATATCTTTTCTTTTCGATAAATCAACAAACCTATCGATGCACTCAAAAGTATCGGATGCTAAATAACTGTCACCTTCATTATTTCTTGTGACTCAGTTAAACGTTACAAACGGCTTAGGGGTACGGTGGTGGAGATGATGGCGGTGGCGGTGGCGGTGGTGGTGGTAATGGTGGAGATAGTGGGTGGTGGAGATGATGGCGGTACTGGTGATGACGATGGTGATTGACTATACTCAAGCCCGATCTCACCAAAACCAAAAGGTAAGGAAAAAATTCCAAAACAACGAGATTTTCCAAAAAGATAGCTTTCTGTTTTCTTGGTCTGAACACACGCGCACACACACACATACACATATATATATGATGGGCTTCTTTCAGTTTCCGTCTTCCAAATCCACTCACAAGG
>NC_142945.1:3952181-3954681 GCF_046866305.1 Octopus bimaculoides | reverse complement strand
CTGCGGCCATGCTGGAGCACCGCCTTTTAGTCGAACAAATCGACCCCAGGACTTATTCTTTGTAAGCCTAGTACTTATTCTATCGGTCTTTTGTGCCGAACCACTAAGTTACGGGTACGTAAACACGCCATCGGTTCTCAAGCAATGGTAGTGGGACAAACACAGACACACAAACATATATATATATAAACACACACACACACACACACACACACACACACACATATATATATATATATATATATATATATATATATTTAAGAATTTAAGGATTGGAGAAAACGCATGTTATAATTGCATACTTTATTCCTACATATGTTTCAAAGGATTACAACCTGTGTGATCCATAGGGATCTTTGATATTAAAATTGTAACCTTCTCATCAGGGAAAGCATGGGAAATACACATAATTATATATATATATATATATATATATATATATATATATATATATATATACGACGGGATTCTTTCATTTTCCGTCGACGAAATCCACTCACAAGGCTTTGGTCGGCCCGAGGTTATAGTAGAAGACACTTGCCCAAGGTGCCACGTAGTGGGACTGAAACCGGTACCATGTGGTTGGTAAGCAAACTATTTACCTTTGCCTATATTTCATTTTATTTTATTTATTCATTCATTTATTTATTTTTTGTTAAAGAATTTTATTTAATACAACTTAGAAACGATGATTATTATATGATTATATTTGTTCATCCTTAAATGAAACCATCATTATTATTCTCTTTTTTTTTTGTATTTTTGGGCGGTGGGGGTGGCAGTCTTAGTCTTTCTCTTCCTCCTTAAAACCATGAAGGAACTGCAGAAATAGCCTAAGAAGAGCAGAACCAAAACGACAGGAGGAGGAGGAAGAGAGGAAAAAGAGACATAAAAAGAAATTAGAAGGAAAAGAAAGAAAGTAGGAAAGAAAGGAAGAAGGAAAGAAAGGAAGAAGGAAAGGAAGAAGGAAAGCAAGAAGGAAAAAAGAAACGACGGGGAAAAGCATCCAAGATTTTTTCGTTAAGAACTTTTTAGGTAATGCCATTCTTTGAGCCATTATTTAGATTGAACTCTCATTCCAAAGAAGTCGGTCAGGTTAGTCATTCTTCATACATTGCCACTCTCTCTCTGTCTCTCTCTCTCACCCCCTCACACACTCACACACACACACACACACACACACACACACACATACCGCGAGACCCAATATCAGAATGGAATGAGGTAAAGAGTAAGGGACATAAGCTAAAAGGGAAGCTGACCGTACTTGGTCAATAGTACTATGATGGATTCCACTTGGAATAATGATGCTGCTTGGCAAAAGACATTGTTGTCACTGCTGCTGCTGCTGCTGCTACCGCTGCCGCTGCTGCTGTTATTGTAATTGTTAGTGTTGTTATTGTTGGCGTTGCTGCTGTTGCTGCCGATGTTATTGTCTGGCTAGCCAGCCAGTTTTTAATACGACAGAGTTGGCGAGCTGAAGACAGGCAGACATGACGGAGAAGCAGGGAATAGGAAAAGCTGGACATCGGTCAATACATTTGTAGATGATGACGAGTGGGGGTGGGGGGTGGGGGTGGTGGTCGACGACGACAGAGACGATAGCGGCGCCGACGGTGATGGCGATGGCGATGGTGATAACGATGACAGCCGTGGTGTTGTTAGCAGCAATGGATGGCGAATTAATGGTGGCCCAGTTTAGTGTTTGGAACGGGAGTCTAGTCTCGTCTAGACATGCTGTGTCTAAATGTCGTGTGTCTACGCTTCAACCAATATTACAACACCACCACCGCCGCCGCCACTAGCGCCGCAGCCGCAGCCGCAGCCGCCATCTCCGACACCACGTTCACCTAAGCTACTTCAGCCAACACCGCCACCACCACCTCCACCGACACTATTACCACCCCCACATCCATCTGGGTCATTGCAGCCACTACCTCCACTACCACCGCCGCCGCCACCACCAAAGCCACAGCCACCAACACTACCACCAAGTCCACCACTACCATGTCCACCTAGGTCATTGCAGCCACCGCCTCTACTGTAACCATGACGCAGACCACTGCAACCACCCCCACATCCACCTGGGTCATTTCAGCCACCACCTCCACTACCACAGCCGCCAACACATTCAAGTTTACCGCTGCAAACACCGATTCCACCGCCACCGCGTCCATCTAGGTCATTACAGACACCACCTCAACCACCACCACCACCACCACCACAGCTATTACCGTCATTACGGCCACTACAACCACCATCACCACCGCTAACATCACAACTGCGTCTTACACTACCACCTAAACAACAGCATCCATTACAACCACTACTACCATCACCCATACCATCACCTCATGAACTATAACCATCAACTCTATCATCACCACCATCACCTAGATCACCATAGGACCATTGCAGCCATCGTCGCCACCACCACCACCACTACCACGGCAGCCATTACATTACAGTAGCCAGTATCTATATACTACCACCACAACCT